>NC_056748.1:222992098-223017098 GCF_019279795.1 Protopterus annectens
TATATATATATATATATATATATATATATATACAGAGAGAGAGAGATCAGCACACATGAAGAAGTGTTACTGCTATATTTCTCACCTAAAGTGGCATGGACAGTGCAGAAATAATAAATACAGCAATTCTAAGCTACTTTTGTGCCATCAATTGTGCAAATGTGATTTTCTACAGTGGTTATTATTGCAAATAGTTCGGAACATGTGAAATCTGAACTGAGTGCCACTTTCTTGCCATTTTTCCTGAGATTTTTGAAGGGAAGACATGGTAGGTGATGATGAGGATAGTGCCACATTTAGAGCACACTGGTGGTATGAGGAGGAGTCTCAGATTTTTGTACACCTCCTTGTAAAAAATTACAGCCAGAGGTTACTGCAAGGAGTTATACTGAGTCTCAGTGCAAGGGTGAGGCTTGGAATAGTTTGTCTGAGGCTTTCACCTATGCTACTGGTAACCCAAACACATGTGAACAATTCTGTCACCATTGCAGTGAAATGAAAAGATGAAGAAATTACCATTTTAGCTGATGAGAGGAATATTATAGGAGCCAACTAGCTGGTGCACTGAAGACTGGAACAAAAACTCACTATATGAAGACACAAATCCACCGTCAGGAAAAACAGGCTTTAATAGAGCAAAGCGTTTGGTTAAACAACCTTCCTCATTGCCATAACAATGCATATCACATTACAATACATTTAAATAGAAGCCAGAAGGTAACATGTGACCACAGCCAACAAAGCACACTATACCATCAATTCAAACTGTTCTAAAACATCTTTAAAGGTATACATCACACATTTTGCTGTTGTATTTTAACAAGCACAGGTTTAATAGTGACTACATTGTTTAGACCAGGTTTTAAATCTGCATGGAACCTGGCAATCCATTCATATTCTTTATTCTCTAAAATATTATTAAAAATCACCACCTCTAAGTCCCTTTTGTACACTATCTATCACTCTGAATTTAAAAACATGATTCACACCATTATGCATGATGTGCTTAAACAGTGCATTATTCTCATTATTTCTTCTTATTTTTGACTTATGCTCTGTTATACACACTTTTAATTTCCTTGTGATCTTTCCTATGTAAAATGAATCACATTTATCACAGGTAGCAAAATAGACCACATTAACACTATTACAGGTAGCACGCAGTTAAATTTTAATTGCTTATTGGACAATGGGTGGACAAATTTGTCACTGTTGTGCTTAATATCTTCACAGCAACTACAACACATATACCCATATGTACAGGGTTTATTACCCAACTTTACTTTTGTTATATCCTTAAAATCTTTATAGCATAACCTGCTGTTTAAACTCTTAAGATTTCTATATGAAAAAAAGTGTCCATCCTCTAATATGGTATGTAATTCAGGTGCTGCCATGAGTATACGCCAGTTCTTATATACAATATTTCTTATTTGCTCTGTTTTTAAACTGTAGGTAGTTAATATCTAATTTTGTCTTTTTTTTTCATTTACATCAGCTGTGGCTACTTCCCCTTCTTTAAAAATCGGTTTCATAACATTACTTCTACTCTGTTTCACTTCATTCACTATTTTTAATACCTCCACACGACTATAGCCACTACTCTCAAACTCACCTACCATCTCATTCATTTGCTCACTAAACCGTATATCATCTGTATTCAGCCTACTAACTCTGCACATTTATGCTTTTACTATCCCTTGAAAAATATGGGGGCATGTAAACTCTGCCTATGTACATATCTATTCAAGTGGACATTTTTCTTATGTATACTTGTCTCTATTTTATCCATTCTCTTTCCTAAATGCACATCTAGAAACACTATTTCACTATAAGAGTGGTTCATTTTAAATTCAAGGAATTTGGTGGTGTTATTTAAATAAGCAACGTAGTCCAGTAACTCTTCAGCAGTGCCATTTCACACAAAAAACAATTATCTACAAATCTTAAATACAGTTTTACTTTCTGACATAATACATTCTCATTATTAAAAACATACTTTTTCTCCCATTGATGAAGAACTATGTTCCACAGGTGTTGGCTACAGGTGTCCCCATGGCCATACCAAACAACTGTAGAAATGGCTCATTATCAAATATAAAAAGATTTTTAGTTAAAACATTTCTAATAAAGAACAAATATTTTGCACACTTGCTGGGGGCATTTCAACCACACTAGTGAGGAATTCATGTACAGCCACAATGCCAAGTTCATTTGGTATTACTGTAAATAATGATGTTATGTCTAACATCACAAATAAGCACAGATATTGACTTAATATTCTCTGCAGATAAACTGATGCTGGTTCTGTGATCCAACCTCCACCAGAGACTATTGGTCTCAGTGGAGGTTCTACCAATGATTTATGGATCTTTGGTATCCCATATATCTGTGGTGTCCTTGGATAAGAAACAGTCAAAAAATTAAATATATCAAGTGAGATATCACCATTCAATTGCATGTTATTTATTACCATATTAACATCTGCAATAATTTTTTAAACATCAATAAAAGTTACCTTCTTAAAAGTGTTTATGTCTTCTAATAGTGATTTCAAAGAATTTAAATAGTGAGCGTGATTCATAATTACTATGGCGCCCCTTTTGTCTGCCTGTTTTACAATTATGTCATTATTACTTTCCAAGTCCTTCAGGGCTTCATATTCATTATATGTTAAGTTATAGTGCTTTCTTTTTAAGTTAAAGTCATACACTTGCCTAATTTCACATTCACACATATTACGAAAGGCAGTAATTACAGAATTACTAATGGGTACAAAAGTGCTACTTTTCTTACAAATCAAATAATTTGCTTGAGAAGCATTCTTAAACAGTAACTTGAGGTTTAAAGTCCACACAAACAAATTTAAGTCAGTTAAAGCACTTACTAGGTCTTCACAAGCACTGGGGCTAAATTTTAGCCCTTTTCCCAACAGGGACAGATGTGATTCAGTCAGTACAAAGTTCGAAAGGTTTAAAATACCTTTATTCAACTCTACTGACACCGCACAGTCTTCTTTTGCTGTGCTGGGCTGTTGTTTTTTTCCCTTCATGCGGTTTGGGGTCTGTCTTTGCTGTGAACAGCCCCTGGACCCACTTCTGCTCACAACAGTCACCTTTTCAGGTAAATCCAATTGAAAATGCATTTGGGACCCTGACTGACCCAAACTAAGTGGTCCCAACTGATTCTGGCATGTTTCAGTTACTGGTACAGCTTATGTTTGCTCAGTCATGCTTGCTTCTGCCTCAGGATTCAAATCTACTGACATCATCACCGGGGGAGGGGCTATCTGCTCACCATTGTAATGTGAAGATGTTGTAGAAGGAACCACCTTCTCCTTGATTATTCTGACATCATCATCTGTCACAAACTCATCTAGTTGATCTATACACCCCCTCTGAATGTTAGCTGGCTTAACTTGCTTATCAGGTTTCGGCCATGAGAAAATATGACCTTGCTTAAAGTCATTAACATCTCTTATGAGTTTACGCTTTTTGACAGTTTCCAAATGATCATCAAGTAGTTGTAACCTGTCAAGCATTTTCTGATACACCTCCATCATACTGGAAAAGCAGTTCATTTGCACAAGCTCATCTTCAAGTTTTATAATCTCTTCTTTCAGGCTATTTTCAGTGTCAGTAAAAAAATAATTCATTAGAGACATAAAATCAAGACTTAACTTCAAGTTAAGCTGCTGCCAATGCTGTAGCAGCTTGGGGTAAATATTTGCATAAGAAGGCATCTTTAAAATGTGAAGACCACGTGATACTACCCCCAAGTCTAAATAAGCTGGAAAACTCAAGCTTTGCCACTGAAAATTTTTATATGTCCCAACCATTCTTTCCAATACTAACAATAACTTTTCAAAAGCAGCATTACTACAAGGTGCCTCCTCTAGCAATGGAGGGAATGGTGTCAAATGTAGCAGTGGTTTAATTCCCACAGTCAATAATTTCTTAACAGAACAATACACTTCACCTCTACCTTCCATTTTTAAGGGCTGTGTTAGGCTGTTTAAAACACTGAGTTCAATGTATCAGTCCAAAAGTCCACAATTGAAGCCAACTATTTGGTACAAAGAAGAGTGGAACAAAAAGTCACTATATGAAGACACAAATCTACTGTCAGGAAAAACAGGCTTTAATACAGCAAAGCTTTTGATTAAACAACCTTCCTCAATGCTAAAACAATACATATCACACTGCAATACATTTAAGTAGGAGCCAGAAGGTAACATGTGACCATAGCCAACAAATCACACTATACCATCAATTAAAACGTTTCTAAAACATCTTTAAAGGTATACATCACAAATTTTGCTGTTGTATTTTAACAAGCACAGGTTTAATACTGACTACATTGTTTAAACCAGGTTCTAAATCTGCATGGAACCTGACAATACATTCATATTCTTTATTTTCTAAAAAAATATTAAAATCACCACCTCTAAGTCCCTTTTGTACACTATCTATCACTCTGAATTTAAAAACATGATCCACACCATTATGCATGATGTGCTTAAACAGTGTATTATTTTCATTATTTCTTCTTATTTCTGAATTATGCTCTGTTATACACTCTTTTAACTTCCTTATGGTCTTTCCTATGTAAAATGAATCACTTTTTTCACAGGTAGCAAGATAGACCACATTAACACTATTAGAAGTAGCAACACAGTTAAATTTAAACTGCTTATTGGACACTGGGTCAACAAAATTTGTCACTATTGTGCTTAATAATATCTTCACAGCAACTACAACACATACACCCATATGTACCCGGTTTATTGCCAGGCCTTACTTTTGCTATATTCTTAAAATCTTTATAGCATAACCTGCTCTTTAAACTCTTAAGATTTCTATATGAAAAAAGGGTCTGTCCTCTAATATGGTATGTAATTCAGGTGCTGCCATGAGTATAGGCCAGTTCTTATATACAATCTTCCTTATTTGCTCTGTTTTTAAACTATAGGAAGTTATATATCTAATTTTGTCATTCTTTTCATTTACATCAGCTGTGGCTAAAAATAGCGAATGAAGTGAAACAGAGTAGAAGTAATGCTATGAAACCGATTTTTAAAGAAGGGGAAGTAGCCACAGCTGACGTAAATGAAAAGAATGACAAAATTAGATATGTAACTACCTATAGTTTAAAAACAGAGCAAATAAGGAAGATTGTATATAAGAACTGGCAGCATCTGAATTACATACTGTATTAGAGAATAGACCCTTTTTTCATATAGAAATCTTAAGAGTTTAAAGAGCAGGTTATGCTATAACGATTTTAAGGATATAACAAAAGTAAAGTTGGGCAATAAACCTAGTACATATGAGTGTATATGTTGTAGTTGCTGTGAAAAAGGAGTTATGTTCTTACCATAACGTTCCATGTGAGTTGTTCATCTCGCCTTTGTTCTTACACACGGGTACGGAGCCGATCCGTTGGCTCCGAGTCGGCCACATTCCAAGCTCTGCATCTAAGAGAAGCTTGAGGCACAGTCCCTATCCCATGATCCTCTCCTGCTAACCCTTAGATCTAGTTTGCTATGAAAACCAGACAACAGAAGGCATACCCGCCTACCCATGCATGCGTATCAATACACAAATACAGGTATATACCCACAATGTAAGGACAGATATACGCATATACATTATATATGCCCAAATATGAATGCATACATAGAGACAGGCAATCCAAAGGGACCATGAGAAAAGACAACCAGCCACCAGTCATACCTATTCTTCCAGAACACGGAGGGGGAGGAGGGCAGGAATGTAAGAACAAAGGCGAGATGAACAACTCACATGGAACGCTATGTTAAGAACATAACTTCTTTATGTGAAGTTGTTCGATCTCACCATTTGTTCTTACACATGGGTAGCAACCCTAGCACCCTAAACCCCGGGTGGCTCATGGCAGAACATTCCTGAGAACAGTGGAACCAAAGGAAGCCCTGTCCCTGGAGGCCCTGTCCACTTTGTAATGATTAATAAAGATATGAGGTTTGGCCCAGGTAGCCGCTGCACAAATGGTATCTATCGGTAAGCGAGCAGCATGGGCTAAGGAAGTAGAAACAGCTCTAGTAGAATGAGCTTTAGCTTTGAGCGGAATAGACTGATTGGAAGATGAATAAACAAAGTTTATGCAGTCCAAAATCCATTTGGATAACGTGATCTTTGTTATTGGAAGTCCTTTCTTATTATCTGCATGAGAAACAAAAAGTTGATCCAATTTCCTGAATTCTTTTGTTCTGACCAGATAAAATCTCAGCTGTCTGTGCACGTCCAATTTGTGTAACATGTATTCCAATTTATTGGTATGGTGTCTGAAAAAGGTGGGAAGTTCTATGGACTGGTTAAGATTAGATTCTGAGCAGACATTTGGTAGAAAGGACGGATTAGTACGTAAGGTGACCCTGTCCGAGTGAAAGATCAGATATGGGGGTCTAATTGATAGTGCCTGCAGCTCTGAGACTCTGCGAGCTGAAGTGATTGCAACAAGAAACAGGGTTTTCCAGGAAAGAAATTTAAGTGGGCATGACGAAGCTGGTTCGAAGGGTGATAACATGAGTTGGGATAGCACCAGATTTAAATTCCAAGGAAAAAACAGACTTCG
The DNA here is from genome assembly GCF_019279795.1 of Protopterus annectens. Classification (NCBI taxonomy): domain Eukaryota; kingdom Metazoa; phylum Chordata; order Ceratodontiformes; family Protopteridae; genus Protopterus; species Protopterus annectens. The sequence goes on from NC_056748.1 coordinate 222,998,714, forward strand.
AATGGGTGGTCGGAGATGATAAGTTCCCTTCATGAAAGCTCTACAAACTCTGTGAGACATAATTGTAGTGCCCCTTTCACCCACATGAAAATAAGATATGGCAGCCAGCTGTACCCTTATAGTGGATGTCGAAGCCCCTTGATGAAAAAGAGTAGATAGAAAATCTAGAACCTTATGAATAGGAGCAACCAAGGGATCTATACCTTGTTTGGAAGCCCAACACACAAAATGTTTCCACTTGCTCTTATACAATTTTCTAGTGGAGGTTTTGTGGGAAGAAATCAAAATATGTTGTACTGCTGGAGACAACAGATCTGACCTGGCTAAGCTGGAAAGTGGAGCAGCCATGCTGTCAATTTGAGGGACAAAAGAGACGGGTGAAGAACTCCTGACGAATGGGTCAGAAGGTCTGGCACTGGGTCCAGAGTCCAAGGTCCTTCTATTTGGTGAGCTTGGAGGAAGGGGAACCAGATTTATCGAGGCCAGAATGGTGCTATCAAGATGATCGTCCTTTCCAGACCTTTGGCTTTCTGTAGAAATTTCGAGATTAGTGGAACAGGAGGGAAGGCATATAGGAGACCTGTGGGCCAATCGTGCACAAGTGCGTCCCTGGGGGTGCCCCCCGGAGGGGGAAGTAGGGTGAAATAGCTTCTGCATTTTGTATTCAAGGGGGATGCAAAAAGGTCGCAGCAAGGCTAGCCCCATCTGTGGAAAATCCTTTCCACTACTTGATTTTTGAGGGACCACTCGTGAGGCAACAGGATGGCTCTGCTCAATCTGTCCGCTATTACGTTGGATGTCCCCGGGATGTGCATTGCTATAAGAAAGCGTCCGTTGGACACAGCCCATTGCCATATTCTCAGAGCCTCTCTACATAAGGGGTAAGACCTGGTTCCTCCTTGTTTGTTTATGTACCAGACCACCGACATGTTGTCTGCCTGAATTGCAACTGTTCCCAGAGGTAAGTAGTCGTGAAAGTGTTGCAACGCCAGGAACAATCCTCTCAACTCCAGGACATTGATGTGCAGACTGTACTCCATTTTCGACCACTCGCCTTGAACTGTTCTTCCCTGAAAAAGTCCCCCCCCACCCTATCAGGGAAGCGTCCGTGGTGACTGTGGCTATGGGGGGGGGGACGAATGGGCGGCCTGTCGTAAGCTCATGGCTGTTCATCCACCATCGAAAGTCCCGCTTGCAAGACTTTGTGAGCAGGATGTTGTGTGACAATGGTAGCCATTGGTAAGACCACTGTGCGAAGAGTAGCCACTGGAGGATCCTCATGTGCATTCTCCCTAGGGGGACCGTGATAAGGGTAGCTGCCATCATGGCTAAAACTTTCAAGACCTGTGCAGTGGGGACTCTTTTGTTTTGTAGAAGAGTAGAAATCTGTTCTCTCAAGGCTGAAACTCTTGTTTGGGGAAGCCTGATCAGAGTTAAGGTAGTGTCCAATTCCTCTCCTATGAATGATATATGCTGTGAGGGCGACAAGGCAGATTTTTCGAAGTTCAGCGTTATGCCTAAATGGGAACAGAGATTGATTGTATAGTCTCTGGCTTGCAATAGGTGATGCCTGGTGGTGGCGGTAAGGAGCAAGTTGTCTAAGTATGGAAACACCCGGAATCCTAGTCATCTCAGGTGGGACGCCACTACTGCCATGGACTTGGTGAACACCCTGAGGGCTGAGGTGAGGCCAAAGGGCAGAGCTCAAAACTGAAAATGGCTGGCTCCCAGCTGGAAGCGTAGGTGATCTCTGGATGGCCTGGTCATTTTTATGTGGTAGTACACATCCTTGAGATCTATACAGCACATCCAATCATTCATTTGAAGAAACGGAAGGATCGATTGTAAAGTGACCATCCAGAATTTCTCCTTCTTCACAAAGGTATTGAGTTTGCTGAGGTCCAGTATCAGCCTCCAGTCCCCTGTTTTCTTTGGAACTAAAAAGAATCTTGAGTAAGTTCCGGATCCTATTTGGTCTGCCGGGACTGGCTGGATGACTCTTTTTTCTAACAACCTTTGTATTTCTATGGCTGCCTGATCCCGCAGAGTGGGTGGAACTTCTGGGAATCTTTTTTGGGTGGGAGGATTGTTTAAGAGAGGGATGTTGTATCCTCTGGTTATTATGCTTTTTACACAGGAGTCTGAAGTGAGATTTAGCCAGGCCTCTGGGTATAAAGCCAAGCGACCCTCGACTGCCTCCAGAGTAGGACAGCCAGGCCTCCCCTCAGGAGTGCTGGAAGGGCTTCCCAGGGACGTTATCCCTGTCGCCTGGTTCTGCGGTCCCCCTCTGCCGCCTGGGCGGCATCTTCCATTCCTTCCCCCTCCTCTGCCTCTGGAGGGGTTTTCACTAGGTGTGGATTGGAAAGCTCCCTGAGTCTTCTGGAACCACATTTTCCCACCTCTTTGCCCTTTGGGGTATGGTCTAGAAGGGGTGGAAAAACGGACCCCTACAGCAGACAGGGTCTTTCCTTCTTGCTCACACCTAGTGAGCATCTCCTTCACTTTGGGCCCAAACAAGGAGGAGCCATCAAAAGGGGCATTAATAAAGGACGACTTGAAGGCTTCCACAAAGGAGCATAGGCGCATCTAGGATTGTCTCCTCAGAGCGATCGCTGAAGCTGCAGCCCTACTCGATCCTTCGGCTGCATACGAAATGAGCCGCATGGATGAGTTAATGATAGAGTTTAGGGTATTGAGCTGTGCTGTCACCTTGTCTGAGACAGCAGCATCTGTGGTACCCTGTAGAGTATCTCTCAATTCCTTGAGGAGATCTCTCTGAAGACGGGTAAAATGAGTGAGGTAGTTCAGAGATCGCATGGAAAAAGTCGCTAAACTAAAAATGCCTTCCCGTACCTGTCCAGTGTCCTAGAGTCTTTGTTAGGAGGATGAACAGAGGAAGATGCCTCAGACATTTCTTTCTTGGTGGCCGCTGCCACCACCATAGCATCAACTGGGACTCCCTTGGTGAGATACGCTTTATCCTGGGGAGCAGTGATATACTTATTGGGCCTCCGAGGGGTTGGTTCCAAAGTGTCAGGGGACTCCCATGCCCTTCGAGCTATTAAATCCATTAACTCGTCGATGGGCGGAGTTACCCAGGAGGTGGAAGGTTGAGCCCCAAAAGCCTTCAGTAACACCGACTCATCCTCAGTGGGGGCAAGGGACTGCCAGTCACCCCTCTGTTTGAGAATTTCCAGGATGTCAGCAAACAAGACATCCTCGGAGGAGGACCATGGGGACCCCTCTGACTCATCCAAGTCAGTGTCTGATGTCAATGATTCCTGTGGGGAATCAAGGTGCTTCCTCTTGCATAATCTCTTCCTTGGGACTTCATCAGAGGGAACATCTGGTGAAGCTTCTGAGGAGCAGGGTTCACCCTCTGGGGCTGACTGAGGCTTTGGGTCTCTATGCTTGGTGGGGACAGGCGGTGCAGAGACAGAACGTGGACCTTTCAGGGAGGGAGAAGAGGAATCTGAAGATGTGAAGGTCTTACCAGACAAAACCTTCCTCATGGCCTCGAAGGCACCTTAACCCCGGGCCGAGGACTCCACCGGTTCTGAAGGAGACGGTAGCCTCCCCGGGCCCGGAACCATGGGCTCCAATCCAGAGTATGGAGCCGAACTAATCTGCGCTGAGGCACTGAGGGGGAGAGTCGGAACCGAAACTTCCATTCGACTCTCCCCTCCGGAACCGAGGAGAGACTGTCGGCTCCAAGACCCCTCAATGGGTATCAAGGATGTCGAGGTCAGTGGAGCCAAAAGCACTAAAGAAGGCTTCAGCTCCAGGGGATCAACAATCATCAGATCCTCGACTCCTGGCTCCGATGACTCGATGGGTCTCGAAGGAGGATCTACGAATGGAACCGGAATAGCTTCAAGCTTCGAAACCAATTGGGACAAAACCGCAATTAGTTTGGATAAGGCTATGTTCTCCATTAGCTTCTGAACCACTCGATCCACATCAGTGTCTGACAGTGCTCTGGAGGAATGGGTCGAAGAGGTCAAAGAGGTCACCGAGCAAAAGATCGATGAAGGGAGCACCTCTGACACCGGCTCCAAGACCTGGACCTCACCCCGAGGCAGCAGCTCAGTGCTCGGCTCCAAGGTCTGTGGAGCCGGCAACTGAATCTTAACAGAGGTACTCGGAGCCGATGACCTGGGCTCCGATACCTTCAAAGACTTCGACCCCTTCGAAGACTTTGATGACTGGTCTGCCTTCTCTAAAGCCTCCTGAAACTCCGGCTTCAGGAGACCCTTCTCAATCAGTTTCTTGCGTCTTTCCATCAACACTCTGCCACTAAACAAGTGGCAGATGGAGCAGTCCTCCTGAAGATGGAGAGGGCCTAGACAGTAGATGCAGGAAATGTGGTTGTCTGATATGGACATTTTCTGTCCACATTGGCAATGTTTAAAACCAGACTTGGCTTTCTCTGACATATTCTGATTAAACAAAAATACAGTGTAATACTAATATGTATATATATGCACACAATAACTAGCCTCACTAAACACACAGGTAACATTTTTTTAACAAGACGTTAACTAGGAACCTTCACACAGAAAATTCTGACAGAGCCCTGACAGAAAGATATTGGCCTAAGGCCTAGGAGCAGCCGCTCCCACAAATTCTTAAACACTATTGTAAACTATTTTAAACAACACACGCACTACAAACACTACTACTACTACTAATACTAAGAAAAATGTAATTATTTTTAAGTTTTTAGAAATATATAGAAAATTTTTTTGTATATATAAAAAAAAATACTGGCCCGAGCTCTCACTCGACAATGAGACTTGTTGCAGCGGCAAACTAGATCTGAGGGTTAGCAGGAGAGGATCATGGGATAGGGACTGTGCCTCAAGCTTCTCTTAGATGCAGAGCTTGGAATGTGGTCAACTCGGAGCCGAGGGATCGGCTCCGAACCCGTGTGTAAGAACAAATGGCGAGATCAAACAACTTCACATGATATTGTTAAGCACATCAGTGACAAATTTCTCGACCCAGTGTCCAATAAGCAGTTTAAATTTAATTGCGTTGCTACCTGTAATAGCGTTCATGTGGTATATCTTGCTACCTTTGAAAAATGTGATTCATTTTACATAGGAAAGACCACAAGGAAATTAAAAGAGTGTATAACAGAGCATAAGTCAGAAATAAGAAGAAATAATGAGAATAATGCACTGTTTAAGAACATCATGCATAATGGTGTGGATCATGTTTTTAAATTCAGAGTGATCGATAGTGTACAAAAGGGACTTAGAGGTGATGATTTTAATAATCTTTTAGAGAATAAAGAATATGAATGGATTGTCAGGTTCCATGCAGATTTAGAACCTGGTCTAAACAATGTAGTCACTATTAAACCTGTGCTTGTTAAAATACAACAGCAAAATTTGTGATGCATACCTTTAAGGAAGTTTTAGAAAAGTTTTAATTGATGGTATAGTGTGATTTGTTCGCTGTGGTCATATGTTACCTTCTGGCTCCTATTTAAATGTATTTTAATGTGATATGTATTGTTTTAGCATTGAGGAAGGTTGTTTAACCAAAAGCTTTGCTGTATTAAAGCCTGTTTTCCTGAAGGTGGATTTGTGTCTTCATATAGTGACTTTTTGTTCCAGTCTTCAGTTTACCAGATAGTTGGCTTTAATTGTGGACTTTTGAACTGATGCATTGAATGTCAGTGTTTTAAACAGCCTAACACAGCCCTTAAAAATGGAAGGTAAAGGTGAAGTGTATTGTTCTGTTAAGAAATTATTGACTGTGGAAATGAATCCACTTCTGCATTTGACACCATCCACTCCATTGCTAGAGAAGGCACCTCATAGTAATGCTGCTTTTGAAAAGTTATTGTTAGTACTGGAAAGAAAGGTTGGGATATATAAATGTTTTCAGTGCCAACACTTAGGTTTTCAAGTTTATTTAGACTTGGGGGTAGTACCACATGGTCTTCACATTTTAAAGATGCCTTTTTATGCAAATACTTACCCTGAGCTGCTAAAGCATTGGCAGCAGCTTAACTTGAAGTTAAGCCTTGATTATATGTCCCTAATTAATTAATTTTTTACTGACACTGAAAATAGCCTGAAAGAAGAGATTATAAAACTTGAAGATGAGCTTGTGCAAATGAATTGCTTTTCCAATATGATGGAGGTGTATCAGAAAATGTCTGACAGGTTACAACTACTTGATGATCATTTGGAAACTGTCAAGAAGTGTAAACTCAGGAAAGTAAATAATGTGGGAAGAAATAGCCAGGGAATTGTTATGGCTAGGCTTGTATAGGCCCTAGGGCTGATAGCCTAGTACCAACCTATGAACCTATGAACCTAAAGATGTTAATGACTTTAAGCAAGGTCATATTTTCTCATGGCCGAAATCTGATAAGCAAGTTAAGCTAGCTAACACTCAGAGTATGGATCAGCTGGATGAGTTTGTGCTAGATGATGATGCCAGAATAATCAAGGAGAAGGGGATTCCTTCTAAAGCACCTTCACATTACAATGGTGAGCAGATAGTCCCTCTCCTGGTGATGACATCAGTGGATTTGAATTCTGAGGCAGAAGCAAGCATGACTGAGCAAACAGAAGCTGCAGCAGTAACTGAAAAATGCCAGAATCAGTTGAGACCACTTAGTTTGGGTCAGTCAGGGTCCCAAATGTGTTTTCAATTGAATTTACCTGTAAAGGTCACTGTTGTGAGCAGAAGTGGGTCCAGGGGCTGTTCACAGCAAAGACAGACCTCAAACGGCATGAAGAGAAAAAATGACAGGCCAGCACAGCAAAAGAAGACTCTGCGGCATCAGTAGAGTTGAATAAAGGTATTTTAAACCTTTTGAACTTTGTACTGACTGAATCACATCTGTTCCTGTTGGGAAAAGGGCTAAAATTTATCCCCAGTGCTTGTGAAGACCTAGTAAGTGCCTTAACTGACTTAAAATTGTTTTTGAGGACTTTAAACCACAAGTTACTGTTTAAGAATGCTTCTCAAGCAAATTATTTGATTTGTAAGAAATGTAGCCCTTTTGTACCCATTAGTAATTCTGTAATTACTGCCTTTCATAATAAGTGTGAATGTGAAATTAGGCAAGGGTATGACTTTAACTTAAAAAGAAAGCATTATAACTTAACATATAATGAATATGAAGCCCTGAAGGACTTGGAAAGTAATAATGACATAATTATAAAACAGGCAGATAAAGGGGGCACCATAGTAATTATGAATCGTGCTCACTATTTAAATTTTTTTAAATCACTATTAGAAGACATAAACACTTTTACTGATGTTAAAAAAATATTGCAGATGTTAATATGATAATATATGACATGCAACTGAATGGTGATATCTCACTTGATATATTTAATTTTTTGACTGTTCCTTATCAAAGGAGACCACAGATATATGGGATATCAAAGATCCATAAATCATTGGTAGAGTCCCCACTGAGACCAATAGTCTCTGGTGGGGGTTGGATCATAGAACCAACATTAGTTTATCCGCAGAGAATATTAAGTCAATATCTGTGCTTATGTCCGAGTGTACTTGATGATTTTTTTAAATAAGTTGAGATGTTGGTTTACTGGGAGAACTGATAAAAAATTGAGTTCTGATTATATATTTGTGACGTTAGACATACCATCATTATTTACAGTAATACCAAATGAACTTGGGGTTGAGGCTGTACATGAATTCCTCACTAGTGAGGTGGAAATGGCCACAGCAAGAGTGCAAAATATTTGTGCTTTATTAGAAATGTTTTAACTAAAAATATTTTTATATTTGATAATGAGCCATTTCTACAGTTGTCTGGTATGGACATGGGGATACCCGTGGCCAACACCTATGGAACATAATTCTTCATCAATGGGAGAAAAAGTATGTTTTTAATAATGAGAATGTATTATGTCAGAAAGTAGAACTGTATTTAAGATTTGTAGATGAATTTTTTTGTGTGGAATGGCACAGCTGAAGATTTACTGGACTACGTTGCTTATTTAAATAACACCTCCGAATTCCTTGAATTTAAAATGAACCACTGTTATAGTGAAATAGTTTTTCTAGATGTGCATTTAGAAAAGAAAATGGATAAAATAGAGACAAGTATACATAAGAAAAATGTACACGTGAATAGATATATACATAGGCAGAGTTAAATGCTCCCCCCCATATTTTTCAAGGGATAGATAAAACAGAAATGTGCAGAGTTAGTAGGCTGAATACAGACGATATACAATTTAGTGAGCAAATGAATGAGACGGCAGGTGAGTTTGAGAGCAGTGGCTATAGTTGTGTGGAGGTATTAAAAATAACGGATGAAGTGAAACAGAGTAGAAGTAAAGCTATGAAACCGATTTTTAAAGAAGGGGAAGTAGCTACAGCTCATGTAAATGGAAAGAATGACCAAATTAGATATGTAACTACCTATAGTTTAAAAACAGAGCAAATAAGGAAGATTATATATAAAAACTGGCCTATACTCATGGCAGCACCTGAATTACATATCATATTAGAGGACAGACCCTTTTTATATAGAAATCTTAACAGTTTAAAGAGCAGGTTATGCTATAAAGATTTTAAGGATATAACAAAAGTAAAGTTGGGCAATAAACCTGGTATATATGGGCATATGTGTTGTAGTTGCTGTGAAGATATTATTATGCACAACAGTGACAAATTTGTCCACCCAGTGTCCAATAAGCAGTTTAAATTTAATTGCGTTGCTACCTGTAATAGTGCTGATGTGGTTGATCTTGCTACCTGTGATAAATGTGATTCATTTTACATAGGAAAGTCCACAAGGAAATTAAAAGAGAGTATAACACAGCATAAGTCAGAAAAAAGAAAAAAACAATGAGAATAATGCACTGTTTAAGCACATTATGCATAATGGTGTGGATCATATTTTTAAATTCAGAGTGATAGTGTACAAAAGGGGCTTAGAGGTGGTGATTTTAATAATCTTTTAGAGAATAAAGAATATGAATGGATTGTCAGGTTCCATGCAGATTTAGAACCTGGTCTAAACAATGTAGTCAGTATTAAACCTGTGCTTGTTGAAATACAACAGCAAAATGTGTGATGTATACCTTTAAAGATGTTTTAGAAAAGTTTTAATTGATGGTATAGTGTGATTTGTTGGCTGTGGTCACATGTTACCTTCTGGCTCCTATTTAAATGTATTAGGCCATGGTGGTGCAGCGGTTAGCATTGTTGCCTCACAGCAAGAGGTTCACCGGTTCGATTCTCAGCTGGAGGGCCTTCTATGTGTAGCCTGCATGTCCTCCCCATGGTCAAGTAACGTTTAAAGACATGGTGCATGCGTGAATGGGTGTGCCTTCTTTGAAGGTTGAGCATCAGGCTGGCACCTCGGCACCATAAAAATCCATTGCCAATCATTAGCGGACCAGAGTTCCGCTGTGGTGACCCCTAACCAGGAAAAGCTGAAAGACATTCATTTTAGTAATGTGATATGTATTGTTTTATCACTGAGTCATGTTGTTTAACCAAAAGCTTTGCTGTATTAAAGCCTGTTTTTCCTGATGGTGGATATGTGCCTTCATATAGGAATATTATAGGACCCATGTACCTCATCAGTACTGTAAATATATACTCCCATTACTATGTAATATACTACCATGACAAGGCCACAAATAACTCTTCATTGAAGTTTTTTCTTATGTGTACCCCCTACAGAGGTTGAGGAAAACCAGGAAGTACATCAGGAGAGACTACAGTGTCTTACAAGGCATGGGATAAGTATGGACTCAAGTACGCCAGAATGTCACGTCAGGCAAGCACTGATTTTGCCATTATTATTAAGTATACCAACAGAAGGCCACAAGTGATTGTCAAACAACTACATGAATATGCATATTCTACATGCCTCTACTTACCTATACAGTTAGTTCATGTTGATTTAAAGTAGTCAGTTGTTAGCTAAAGGCTGATGGATGTAGGTTCAATCCCAGACAACAAAAAATATGTATGGTATACATTTTGCATTTCATTAATAACTAACTATAGTCAATACCTTAGAATATATAAGAGCATTACTGTAACAGTACTTTATGACCTGGCAAGTTTATATCTGACTGTAAATAATCTTAAAAGTGTATGTCAAATTTGTAATGTCTGTGACATTAACATTAAAGTAATATTTATATTTTATGTCTCTGCCATACCCTCTTTTTTGCTATAATTTCTAACATTTATTTTTATTTTTTTCTTTCGCTATATTGCAACATTTATTAGTACTTCATCATGATCACTAGTACAGAGATCTTGGCCTGCCACAGCAGCTCAAACCTCCATCCCTCCACAGGCAGCAGAGGCATCTAACACTTCTGGGTCATAACCTGGCAGCATTGCCTCCACAACCTCTGAACTCCCTGTACCACCTGCGTCAGGAAGTTCTGTTTCAATGGCTAGTGCAGTGGTACCCACCAGGAGTAATGCCAAAGATGGTGGTGAGAAGGATGGTGGAGGAGATTATGGTGATTGACATCAGTGCCCAGACATGCTATATGGAGAGAATCTTGCAGCGTATTGCAAAATCTCTGTCCATTCAACACTGCCCCACTTGTTTAGGGCAGGAGACTGTGGTAACGGTTTTGAGGGTAAGGAATAACTTCTTACTGTATTCACACTGATCGTGGATGTACCTCCATAATCCCATAATCATTGTTCTCCCCTTCGTCTTGTGTTCATCACCATCCCTGTCTGTCATGTATGTCCTGTATGTCTGCACCTGCTACCTAACCTATCCTACATACCTAACACTGTTATTCCTACATACCTTCCACAACTTTCCTCTCTCTCTCTCTCTCTTTAAAAAAGAGGGACTGTCCCACATAAAAAAATGATGTCATATACTTAACTCTGCACTTCAGTAATGTGTGCGTCTATTACAAATCTGACTTGGTCAAACAACATTATTAAGTTGTGGTCACACATCATTTATGATGTGAGTATCCAAGCTTCCCCATATTCTTTGTACATATATAATCTTAGCTTGTGAAGAAATGGATAGATATGGTCCTATCATACTACCATCCTACTCATAACAGGCTTGTTGGTTTAATGTACTCCTAATGCATTGATGTAATAATCAACAGGTATGTTGAAAATTCTGATCCATACATTGCTGATGACTGTTTCACAAAGCACATTGCTCATCCTTCCATACGTGTCACACTCCCTTTATCTTTGTGCTTTCTGACAACTGTTATGCAACTTCTTATCGTGGCATTAACAACTAGTGCACAGGTCCAAACACTATTGAGTTAAGTTGGCAGGTGTTCAAATTCAGCAGTGTTTAGATAATATGAGTGTGTAAGAAAATGGTAACAGGCAAGACTGGCTTACTCAACAAATGTGATGTGCAGAATTCTTCTTAGTGATAAGATTTACACAGGTGGAAGCTTTGATCCCCCAAATGTTGTACTCCCTTTTAAGTGAGGTCATACCACACTGCTAAAGCTGACCCTTCAACTGTGTTGTTTCAGACAACTATGAAATGGCTTCTTCTATAAAGTAAGTATCTACTATACAGGTCTAGGCAATGCTGAGTTACGTAAACGTGTTCAGATCTAGCAGTGTATACTTTGCATGAGCATGTAAGAAAAAAAATGGAACAGGCTGATCTAACTTACACAACATATATGATGTGGAAAATTCTACTTAGTGGTAAAATTTATACAGGTGATGAGTTCTGATCCCCCAAGTGTTGAACTGCATTTTAATGGAGGCCATATACGTTCAACTACACTGTTCAAGCTGACACTTTAACTGTGTGTTTTCTGACAACTATGATATAATTCCTTCTATGGTGTCAACACATAGTGCATAGGTCTATATAATGTTGAGTTAGGTAGGCAGGTGTTCAAATCCAATTAAGTACATCTAGTATAAGTGTGTAAGTAAAAAATTGATGACATGCAGGAGTGGCTTACTGAACAGATATGATATGAGATATTTTGTTGTTTTTTGATAGATAGGGATGTTGCTTTCCTAAGTGTTGTACTTCTTTCATGCAAGCACATTTTCACTATTTACTTTTTTGTATATTTTGTTGCTCAGCAGTTACAGGAAACAGCATTGCTATTCAATGGTAGGAAATAGTTATTTTCATTTATCATTCTATGGAAAAAATAGATGAGAAATTGCCTTTGGCCACGGGTTTATATTAGATCACAGAATGCTTAAACAAGCGAACGCTGATTGATCGGCCTTATTTTAGCGAATGTTAAAATATTGAAGCAACAGAAACTCAAATTCTTTTCTAGGGAAAGAATTTGGTTGTCCTTTTCTGCTGCTTTGGTATTTTCAGTGCTATGGTGGAAAGTTACAGGTCGGATTCAGGTAAGTGTGGGATTGTGTGGATGTGAGTTTTAGGGTGGGTTAGGTGAGTTAGGGTTAGGGCTTGGGTTAGGTATGTGTGCGATTGTGTGGATGTGAGGGTTAGGGCGGGTTTAGGTGAGTTAGGTTTAGGGAGTGGGTGAGGTGAGTGTGCGATAGTGATGGACCTTAGGGTTAGGGTTTGGGTTAAGGTAAGTGAACAGTTAGTGGTGTGTACATAGTTTAGTGTAGGGTTAGGTATCAGATTTTAGGTGTATGTGTGTGGATTTCTGTTTGTTTGGTGTGCTTGTGTTGTCTTATGTGTTTTGGATCAGCGATTTTTTTCCCTAGGAAAAAAAATCGCTGATCTGACAGTTTGAGATTGTAAACTTTTGCTTACAAAAGGTTGATCAATCAGCGTTTGCTCTTTTAAGCATCCACTGATCTAATATAGACTCTTTGGCCACATAGCTCTGTTGCCCAATGCATAATAGGGGTTAGAGTTGATGAGTGGAGTAAAGCAATAGTGATACAGGCCTGTGTAGACAATCATTATGTCAATTATCACAGCTTTCACAATTCACAGTAACCTGATGTGATAGTCCATCTGTATGTAAGGTATGCTAAGGGTTGTGATCCACCAAAAACTGTTATCTGTTGCACAATAGTGATTTTCCTTGTCATTCTTCCATTATGTTGTCACACTCCCTTCACATGTGCATCTTCTCACTACTGTGTGACAAATAGTTCTGTGGCTTTGGTAGCTAGTACACATCACGTGACTGTGATTTAGACAGGCAACATTTCAAATCATGTTGCTATATATTATATGAGTCTATAAAACAATTGATGATTGGTAATAGTGACCTACTGTACAAATGTGTTGTGATACATTCTACTTTGAAATGATACTTTCACAGTGGGTGCTGTTTGTCCCCATATGTATTGTGCTCACTTTTAGCCATGGTGATATTCATTCATACACAAACTGCTGATGACCTTCTTCTGACCACTGTTGCTTAACTTGTTCTGTGGTATCATTAGACAGTGCATTACTCATGGAAATGTGAGTTAGGCAAGCAGGCTTCAAATATATGCTGATCTCACCTGTGGAATAATGGCAATTCTCATTATCATATGGTAATAATGCCGTGTAAGCATAAAACTGTATTAGCATGCTATGTCCACCTGACAGATTATATGCCTCAATGATATCATGCATTGATTCATACATTAGCTGTTGGTGTTCACACCCTACCTAACTTATACATATTTCTCAGTGCATTTTATTTTTTCCTGCATTATTTATAAATGTACATGTCTATTGTGTATGCACACCACCTCTGATACCTTCTGTTGAGGCATGTTATAGTCATGCCCATGAATTTCCATTACCAATGTCAAAGGTAATGATTTTGAAGACAGGAAAGTGCATTTTGTTTGTATGATATCATGTTGTCTATTACCCTGAAAAGTATTTTGAAGCCACCCCTCTCTTGAGTACTCTTGTTAACATGCCTCAGTAATATACTATAGTTATGAATATAAAATTTAACAGAGTCATGGGTTCATACACAGATCACTGCATTTTTTTACTGATGATAACTGTACCCTAGTAATGTGCTATTACTGCTCCAAGTACTATTTCAGTGGTGCAAAAGTGTTATTGACATCAGCGGGGGTTAAATGGCATCCCTAATTTTACCTCTTCTAATGTTGTCATATGTTACATTCCCCACAATGTTGGCTGTCTTGTCTTATGTTAACATAGGTTATTTCTTTAGAGTCCTATGCCACTGTTGTGATGTCCTTTTGTGGGATATGTGTCAATAATTGCTATACTGGTGATGAACATAAATCTGCAAGGATGGTGCTGTGCTCTATGGACTTACATCATGACTGCTTCACTTACTACCCTTGCTGAGGCATATGTATGGTAAATTGTCATATGGTAGTTATGGGTTTGCATCTTATGAGGTAAGTTACTTGCTCTTTTCCATTGCAATCATCCTGCACATATGAGAAATGTTACTGACTGTGTTCTCATGACTCTTTACTCTTTGATGTGTGCAGTGTTTCACATTAACATCACAGCATGACTGTACATATGTGTGGGCTGCAGTGCTGCACTGATCCACTTCAGCACAATCCATCTTCCATTTCAAACCCACCTTTATGGTATATTGTTTTTAGGTATGCATGTGCTGTTGCATTATAATACAGGTGTACTGACATATGCCACATTCCCTGCCTGCATAATTCTCACATGATATGGTTTTCATAGTTTATCCACTTTATGCATCAGAAAAAGTTATATGCTGCTCTTCCTGACTATTGTGGTTGTCTGGCATATCCTTAAGGACTGCAATCACTAATGACAGACCTCTTCATTGTCTGATTTCATACCCTTCAGAACATGCATTTTACTGCCAGTGTCCACTTTAACAGTGTACAAGAGGGCTATTAATGAGTTGTCCCTATGATTGTGCCTTTGTACTCACATCATTTGTGTGCTTGTCCATTATTCTTACATTGGAAAGTTGAGAGATGTGTCCATATATAATTGAAAATGTCTTAAAAGGCCATATTGTCTTCCAACCATTTTTCATGCTGAGCATTTCCATGGCTATTTGTTTATACAAATCACATTGTCATGTGCACCATTTCCATGATTTAAATCAATGAACTGAAAACCATCATCCTTCAATGTCAGTTTGCTGCTAGCCTCTGCCTTCCTCATGTATTTTTTGATTTAGTTATCTGAATGCTGCTGAATATGTGCACATTCCTTTACATGTGTGTGCTTTGTCATGCGCACTCCTTTGTTTACATCATGTATGTATATATGACCATGCAACTGCTTACTACACTGTAGCCATAAGCTTGTGCTGTGGATTCAAGGTGATTCATAGGTTCATAGGTTGGTACTAGGCTATCGGCCCTAGGGCCTATACAAGCCTAGCCATAACAATTTCCTGGATATTTCTTCCCACAATATTTACTTCCCTGGACCCCTGTCTAGCAGGGCGACTGATGTGATGCCCGGCGTAAGTTTCCTATCTCCCATCCAGTCATCAAGGTTCCTTTTGAAGAGGGCCAAGGAGGCACTCTACTTGAAATGTATGGGCAGTCTATTCCAGAGTCTAGGGAGTCTCTAGGTTAGGAAACTATCCTTCCAGCATGTTTTGTTCATTGTGATAACAAGGTTTTGATCCCTGGAGCGTGTGGCTCTAATGGATTGTGATTTCTTTAAGTGTAGCATGTCCAACAGCTCTGGGTTTGACATGACCTTGTATGTTAAGCAGAGATCACCACTGAGTAGACGATATGCGACAGAGTATAGCTGGAGTTGTTTAATCAGTCAGCATAGGGCATCTGCTTTAGGCCTGTGATTCTTTTATTGAGGTGTTTCTGCGACCTTTCCAGTTGTTGCAGATGTTTTGTGAGGTACATACCAAAAGGGGCATTGTACTCTACAATGGGTCTAATGAAGGATGAGTACAGTGGGACAATTGCCTCCTTTTTACTGGATGAAAAGCCCTTAGTGATGAGGTGTGCTACATAGAAGGATTTCCTGACTGTTGTGGTCTTGCGGTTATCGAAGGCGAAACCACTGTCCGCCTGTGTGATAAAAGAGTTAGGAACACAGGTGGACAGTGGTCTCACCTTTGATAACCACATCACCACTGTCAACACAGGTAGATAGTGGTGATGTGGTTATCAAAGGTGAGACTACTGTCCACCTGTGTTCCTAAGTCTCTTATCACACTTTCGGTGTTTAGTGTACTGCCACCTACAAGGTAATTCATGGGTACATGTTTTTTCCCAAAGGGGATAACTGTACACTTCCTGGCAGTGAGCTTGAGCCCATGGCTCTGGCAACAAGCATCTGTTTCTGTAAGGCCCATTTGTAGAATATACACATCATTTGTGGATTCAATAATGGCTCCCAGTTTGCAGTCATCTGTGAACTTTGTTAGCCAGAGTCCCTTAGTGTTGGCCTGTACTTCAGAGAAGTAGATGCCAAACAAGAGCGGTCCTAGGACTGAACCCTGAGGTATTCCACTTGTCACTTGTCTGGAGCTGGATTTGGAGTCAGCTACTTTTACAGTGTGGGTTCTCTCAGCAAGCCAGTTGGCAACCCATCGAGTTATGTAGGGATTCATGCCCAGCTTAGTAAGTTTATCTATGATTCCAGAGTGGGGGATGGTGTCAAAGGCCTTCGCGAGGTCAAGATGGGCTGTGTGGACTGTCTTACCCTCGTCCACGGCTGTGGAGACTGATTCGAAGAAGTCAGTCAGGTTCAGGAGACACAATTGGCCCTTCACAAACCCAAACTGGGTGGGGTCCAGTGTTTGAAGGCTGCTAATGTCTTTGTTTATAAGGGGCTCCTCATCATGCTATGTGCCCTGTCTAAGTGCATATTTGATTAGAAATGCTGCTTGATGCACTAACACAATCAATCATATTAACTTGGGCACAACGTAGACACGATGTTAATGAAACCCTAGGTCTATTTTATTTATTTGTCAAAGTAAAGGGAACAGCATTGCACATTACTACTGAAAGGTAAACGGCTGACAGTTATAGACTGAACTGCCTCTGTTTTAAATACTTACATTTCAGACTTCTGCATGAGGGACAGCATCTATCTCTTTGTTAGCTAAACATCATGCACATGCTTAGCAGTAATGAAGAAACACAGATCCTTACGGCATCTCTTCTGAACTAACCATAAGTGAAAAAGCATTCACCTATCTGGCTCCCTCTTGCTGAAATAAAGATTCCACAAAATTTGATCAATAAACAGACTAGCTTCTAAAACAGACAAACATCACAACTAGCTGAGGACAATAATTATAAATCCTTTGTAGAAGTTAGTTTATACATCATTACTTGAAAGCTCACAGTTCCAGCGATATACACTCATTCACCCATCAATACTTGATTTTCCATATTTAAGAATAAGGGTGATGTGCAGAGCTGTAGTAACTACAGAGGGATTAAATTGATCAGTCACAGCATGAAGTTGTGGGAAAGAGTAGTGGAAGCAAGGTTAAGAAGGGACGTGATGATTAGTGAGCAGCAGTATGGTTTAATGCTGGGAAAGAGCACTACAGATGCGATGTTTGCTCTGAGAGTGTTGATGGAAAAGTACAGACAATGTCAGAAGGAGTTGAATTGTGTTTTTGTAGACTTAGAAAGCATATGACAGGGTCCCTAGAGAGGAGTTATGGTATTATATGAGGAAGTCGAGAGTGTCAAAGAAGTATGTAAGACTGGTACAGGATATGTACGAGGGTAGTGTGACAGTGGTGAGGTCTGCGGTGGGAGTGACGGATGCATTTAAGGTGGAGGTGGGGTTACATCAAGGATCAGCTCTGAGCCCTTTCTTATTTGCAATGGTGATGGACAGGTTGACAGACGAGATCAGACAGTCCCCGTGGACTATGATGTTTGCAGATGACATTGTGATCTGTAGTGAGAGAAGGGAACAGGTGGAGAATGCCCTGGAGAGATGGAGATATGCTCTAGAGAGAAGAGGAATGAAGGTCAGCAGGGGTAAGACAGAATATATGTGTGTAAATGAGAGGGAGGATAGAGGAATGGTGAGGATGCAAGGAGTAGAGGTGGCGAAGGTGGATGAGTTTAAATACTTGGGGTCAATAGTTCAGAGTAACGGTGAGTGTGGAAGAGAGGTGAAGAAGAGAGTACAGGCAGGATGGAGTGGGTGGAGAAGAGTGTCAGGAGTGATTTGTGACAGACGAGTACCTGTAAGAGTGAAAGGGAAGGTCTACAAAAGGGTAGTGAGACCAGCTATGTTACATGGGTTGGAGACAGTGGCATTGACAAAAAGGCAGGAGTTTGAGCTGGATGTGGCAGAATTAAAGATGTTAAGATTTGCACTGGGTGTGACGAGGGTGGACAGGATTAGGAATAAGTATATTAGAGGGTCAGCCCAGGTTGGAAGGTTTGGAGACAAAGCCAGAGATGCACGATTACATTGGTTTGGACATGTGCTGAGGAGGGATGTTGAGTATATTGG
>NC_056748.1:223022098-223147098 GCF_019279795.1 Protopterus annectens
TAAATAAATTAAATAAATAAATAAATAAATAAATAAATAAATACGATATGCACCAGAAGTCTGGTACATTCTTCTTTAGCATTCCTCCCAGGATTAGAATTTTCACATCATATGTAGTGAAAGTTCCTACAGTTGTCATTTTCTTCATTTACTTATTTCTTTCTTGTCTGGTTGATCCAATTTATAATTTGTCCAGTAGTAACTGCAACAGCAAAAGGTGTTACTCCAGTTAAGGGTGTAAAAGTCTCCAAGTAAAGCTACAGTTATTATTCTTTTGATGAGGATCACTTTTTAATACCTTTATTAAATTACCACTAAGATATAGGCACACATATATTAATAGAAAAGAAAAGAAAGGAAACCATATTAACATTTTTTCACTTACATACGTTGCATATTACATACATATTTTCTTGCTTTTATAACAACTGTCATTCAGTCCATCATTCAATAAATTGCACAATTCCTGGCTTCCCTTTAATTTATTTATTTATCCTTTGTTGACCTGGTTAATCCCACTAGGCTAGTAGTCTCTTTTCAGGGGAGACCTGAGGTAGTGTTGTACTACTAGAGGAAATTTCACTAGGGCTTCAGGGAACTTCCCCTACACTTTTCAAACAGGGATGCGGTTGCATGTAGCACTTCCTGCTTCTGATCAGGTGCAGAGGCAGTGTAGAGAAGCAGGAAGGAGTATGGAGAGTATTTGTGGTATGGAAGAGGTTGTCAGAAAAGAAATGGAGTGAGAATTGAATGGAAGTGTGAAGGCAGCGGAGCCTCCACATAAAATGCTGTTATCAGAGGAAAGAATATGTGAAGGAGAAGATGAGGTTCAAAATGAATGGAAAGGAAGAGAAGGAGGATGAGAATGAAGGGAAGATTGTTGAACCATCAAAAGCACAGAAATGCTGTTCCAGGAGAGACTGTTCAAGGGAGACAGTGGATTGCAGCAGGGATATATTATTACAACCCTCCAATTGGGAGGGCTGCAGGATGTGTATTTAAAAGACTTAATTCATCAGAGTGAACCAGATAGTGAAAAAGCAATGTTATGGGGAGAAATCATGGACAGGATTCAGAAAGAAGAGGTGGAAGAAATGAAAAATGAGGTGAAGAAGTCATATGTGCAAACTGTGAGAGAAGGAGAAAAGAGAAGAAAAGAAAATGGATATGAGTTGGAAGACGTTTCTAGTAAGAATAAGCAGTAAGTAAGAAAGAAAAAGAACATGATAGGTATGGAATTTGGAATAATATTATTATACTGACCTTGGGTATATCTCCTAAACAGGTAAAAGCATTTATTCATATTAATAATGACTCTTTTTTGTGACATTTTATTTGAATCAGGGCAGTATATGGGAAAATTTTCTAGAACAATATGAAATAAAGAAGAATTACAGTCCATGGAGCTTATATATTATTTACACATTTAACAGAGACAAAAAAGAAAATGTATGTGCAGTTTTGAACTGAAGTAGAAAAAGAAGTATTGAAAGACTATTTAAAGATTGTATACAAACATGTTATGGACATTACAAAAATATATGATAATAGAGGTTTATGGACTGGGGACTCAGAATGAAAAATAAAAACATAATACATATTCCAAGTATGATTAATGTAGAAGGAAACAGAAGGATTCTGAAATATTGGGGGAACTGAAAACATGTTTCTTTTGTGGTAAAACAGATCATTTAATTAGTAATTGTGATAAGAGAAAGTGTTACATTTGAGGTAAAATGGGTTATGAAGTGAAAAAATGTGAAGTGAAATTTGTAAAATGTGAACAAACAGGACAATCATGGATGGACTGTAATTAAAATAGAGAAGAAATATGAGAGGGGGATAAGAATATGAGCAGAAAAAGTGTTAAAGAATATAATAAAGAAATGAACCGGAAAAAGAGCAGGAAGAAAACACAATGGTAGAGACCAAGGGGTTAGGAAAAGAAGAAAATATGATGGATAAAAAGGGGACAAAAAGAAGGGAAGGAAAATGTAAATTCAAGTGGAGAGGAAGATATTATTTGGGTGATGATTAAGGGTAAAAAGAATTCTACTGGAAAAAGAGTGAAAGATAGAAAATGAAAATTTAAGAATGTAGGTTTGAGAGAAAAGAAAAAAGGCAGAGGATAAAAAATAATTTTATAAAAAAGTGAGAATTTTAGCTATAAATTTGAACACCATAAAGAATATTAAAATACAGCTAGAAGTATTAGAATGGTGCAAAATGCTTGATATGGAGAGTATGATATTAGAAGACACTAGGAACACTAGGAAAAAAATATGTTCAGGTATTGGAATATTAAGTAAAAACTCAGTAGAAATTTTGGATTGTACTTTAGTAACATTGGGTAGAGTAACAGTATTGGATGTGAGATAGAAGAAGCAGGTATATAGAATTATTGCAGTCTATGCATATGTTCACAAAAAAAGACAGTTGATGTTTAAAAGAAATTTTGACTGTGTGATTGTTAATATGCAAATAATATTAGCAGGGGATTTCAAATGTGATTTAAGAAAAAGAAAAAAAGAAGGGGCTGATATTCAAGGAATAGCAGATATTTTGAAAAGTGGAAAATTATATTTATGGACTAACAGACAATGGACTTATAAAATGGGTAATTCAAGAACAGTAATTGATTAATTTATGATTTCAGAAAGTTTGAAAACTTTACAAAAAGGAGCAAAAGTAACAGGATTCTCAGACCATGTGGCAATTTGGATACAGATCCAAGAAAAAGGATATATAAAGATAGGTAAAGATATTAAAAGATTAAATGAAACAGACAAATGAGGATGGGAGAGAAAGGATTATACAATTATGAAAAGATCATACAGACATGAGAGTGTTTTATAAGAACTGGACAATTTGGTAGATAAGTTTTAAAGAAAAGTATAAATCATTTTTTTTTAGAATAGCAAAGATTAAAAAGAATAGAAGAGAAACAAACATATAATGAAGTCAGTCATGAAGCATTTAGAGAGGTAATAAGAAATAGAAAAGGTTTTTGAAAGAGAAAAAATGAGATATGAAATGAATCAAGAGAAAATGAAAAAAATGTTTAAACAAAAGTACTTCTTACAAGGAATGAAAGAGGACATAGCACCATACTTAAATAAAGTTGTAAAAGAAAATAGAAAAATAATAACAGTAATAAGAAATGAAAAATGAAAAATTGGCAAAGCACAAAAGAAATGGATGTAAAAAAGAATATATAATTAAGACTTTTTAAAGTATATGATAGAAGGAAAATATAAGTGGAGAATTAAAAAAATAACTAAAGTAGATAATGAGGAGTTAGAAAAGAAGATAGCAGTGAAATAAATGAAAAACACACTAAAGACAGTTAATATGGAATCAGCAACAAGGCTAGAAGGGATTGAATATTTCTTGTGCAAAGATATGTTAGATTGGCAGAAGAAGTATTTTTAGAGGTATTAAAAGAATAGTTAGGTAAAGGAGTGAAAGACAAAGAAATGCGTATTGGAGTTATGAAATTTCTATGGAAAAAAAGAAGAAAAAGAAGATATAAAGAAATGGAGACTGATAGTGTTAAATAATGTGGATTATAAGATATTTATGAAAATAATAGAGAAGAGAGTGGAAAATAAAGGGAATAAAGTACTGAATGAAACACTATGTGTAACAAAATGACACAGGAACCAAGAACTTTTCATGATAATAAGGATAATGGTAGACGATATAATAAAAAGAAATTCAGAACTAAAAATTATGACAGGTGATTTGAGTGAAGCATTTGATAGGATGCTACATGAGAGTTTATGTAAGATTTGAAAAGAGTATGTTTGTTTGTCTTTTCAGCTTTAGGGGTTAGGGGATGCCACAGCGGAACTCCAGTCAGCTAATGATTGGCAGTAGATTTTTTTTATGGTACCGAGTTGCCACCCCGACACCCAACCTTCAGTGAAGGCACGCCCACCATTCACGCATGTCTTTCGGAGGCCACTCGACTGCGGGGAGGACATGCAGACTCCACACAGAAGGCACTCCAGCCACCTCTTGCTGTGAGGCAACAACGCTACTGCTGTACCACCGCGGACTAAGATTTTAAAAGAGTATAAGTAATAAAATAATTAACCAGCCATTTACTACTAATTTTACTTTATTTTCATATATTGATGCAAATATGTTTATTTTATTATTTATACTCTTTTAAGATTTTAAAAGTGTATAAGTAATAAAATAATAAAAATATTTGCATCAGTATATGAAAATAATAAAGTAAAATTAGTAGTAAATGGCTGGTTAAGTGAAGAAATAATAAGTGGTATAAGACAGGGTTGTCCAGCAAGTAGTATTTTATTTGCATTAGTTATGAACACGGCTGTGAATTAAATAAATTTAACCATGAGAATAGCAGAATATAGAATAAGAGAAGGAATTCAAGTACCAGTGATCTTTTCTTATACAGATTGTACAGTTTTAATAACCAAAAATGAAGCCTGGGTGGAAACAGCTTTTAAGAAACTTAACCAAGAGTTAAAAGTAATTGGTCTATGTATAAAAGATAAAAGCAAAAGTTTAGGATTAATAGGGCAATAAAGGGATTCAGTTTAATAGAGAAGAAATTGAGATTTTAGGTATAAAATGCGGTAGTGATCAATATAGATTAATGCCATGGCAAAATATGATACAAAAAATAAGAACTACATGCTTGTTTTGGAGAACATGTAAGTTGACATATAGGAAGAAAGTATATTTGATTGATTCGGTTTTATTAGGTAAACCAGCATATGTAGCAAATTTGTTTATGGTTCCTGCAAAATATGAGAAAGAATTATTGTCAATGGTGTTTGTGTTCATATAGGGATCCAGATTAAATCTGGTAAAAAGAGCAGCATTATATGTCAAGAAACAAGAAGGAGGATTATGTTTGATTAATCCTATAGTTTATACAACAACACTGAATTTGGCTAAAGGAAACTAAAAAAAATGGGCCGATAGGTGTAATAATGAAAAAAAGTATAAAGAAATTTTTGATAATGTCAATAATTTAAAGAGAGCAAATGAATATTTGTGTGAGGAAATGAAAGAATATCAAAACAAAATGTTGTTATGGAAAATAAGTATAAGTAATAGAGAAAAGAGTAGAAAAGAATTGTATGTAAATATAATGAATATGTATTATTGTATATATCCATGGAAACATTTAAAGAAAGAAAAAAATAAAGGGAAAGATAGAGAGATATAAAAATATTATGACTGTACAGATATTCTGTGAAGACTAACAATAAGAAAATTGCTAGCAAAGGCAAATATGCCATATAAAAAGACAGAGGAAAGAGTTTGCAATTACTGTGTTGAAATTGAAACTACAAAACATTTTTTTTTTATTTTGAACTGTGAAAGAATAAATAAACTATGGAAAAAAAATATGTGAAAATGAGATTATAACAGGTTTGAATGAAAAAAGATTTAAATAAGGTTATGATGGAATATGGATACTATGGTGATAAAAGGCAAAACAGTGCTAAGAATACAGATGGGGAATTGTTTCATATATTATGGATTATTTGGAATGAGAGAATAAATGAGATAAAATTCAATGGAAAATAGGTAGTGTTTAAAATGTTGAAGAAAATACGATTTTGGTTATGTAGGAAAGAGTGGGGGGAATTAGGAATGTGACTGACATAAACTGATTGTATACAACTGCAACAATAGAACGACCAATGAGTCACGGAACAAAAACTGGAGCAGGAATGAAGGACTTGAGCACAGCTCGAACAGTACGAACAGTAAAACTCTTTTATTGAGTAAAACAATATGGACAACTTGACTGGTTAAGCGCTTTCATCTGTTTGTATACAGACTTCCTCAGAACCAGTGTTTTAGAAATACCCATAGTTAAAATAGCAACTTTGGCGCCAAAAATTATCAGTCACTTAAAGAAACATCCTCCTATATCACAATAAATAACATAACTAAACAAATACTAAAATACATTGTAATAATACATTATAATGATACATTATGAAATTCATCACCACATTCCTCTAGTGTAATACAAAAATCCTGTTTAAAATTAATTATATATATTACAAATATCCTATTAGAATGTCCAATAAAAATCATTTGACTAATTAATAATCACATACTCATATAATATTAAAACTCATTATTATAAAATGTGATATATTGTAAAATATCTTTCACGAAATACAATGGTGCATAATTAATATACTAGCTGATGACTAAAAAAGGTTTGATACTAATGCTTTCATTAATGCCCGGATGTCTAGTGGCATCTGTAAGTATTTGCCACTTACTTTCTTTCCATGCTAACAACATTTTCCAATTTCCTCCTTGTACATAACTATCTACCTGGTCAATAATGGAAAATTTAAAGTAATGTTGGTCCCCTTTATCATGTAAATGTTTATACAATGCATTATTCATATCTTTTACTTGAATTTTGTAATAATGTTCATAAATACGTTTTTTTATTTGTCTCTCGGTTTTACCTATATAAAATGCTGGGCAGGCTATGCATGTAGCTAAATAAACTACCTGCTTGGTATTGCAATTGCCTGCCCTGCATCTCACATATGTCTTGTTAATGTCTTCAAGCTTAATGCCTACCACTTCATTAATGCGCCCACACTGTTTACAAGATCCACATTTACTAGTCCCTTTTAATGTTTTCTTCAGTTTGACAAATGTATTTGCCCTTTCCAATAACCTTTTGATGTTTGGCGCTGTTTTATACACAAAGTGCAGGTTACTACCTAGTCTTGTACCAATATTTTCCGATATTGTGATCAGATCCCAGTGCCTATTTACTATATCCTTAATTAAGTTCACATAGGGTGTATACATTAAAACACACACTCTATTTCTACCTTCACATGCCAAATAATTGTTTTTAGTATTGATGTCCACACTGGTAATCTGAAATTTACCTAATAATGGTATATATTTACTGCCCCATTGCTTTTTTATATAGTCTGTAACATCTTTCAGCATGACCAATGGGTATCCCCTATTGCTAAACATATTAAAAATAAACTCCAATTCAACTTCCATAACTTCCTTTGTGGAAGACATGCATGCCGCTCTGATACATTGTCCCTTAAAGACATTTTTAAACATGTACGGTGGATGATTACTGTTGAATTCTATGTAATCATTTGAGAATGTATTTTTCCTGTATATCCTAGATGCAAAACCTCCACTAGATTGACTTATGTACGTATCTAAATAAGAAATACCCTTTTCACTTATATTATAAGTGAATCTAAGAAACTCCGTCGTTCCATTAATATATTCAATAAATTCACTTATTTTTTCTTTTGGACCTTTCCATAAAATAAATAAATCATCTAAAAATCTAACATAAAATGCTATATCTGAATAAAATCTACTTTTGAACAGGTATACAGACTCCCATTCCAACATAACAAGATTAGCAAAAATGGGGGCACAAGAGGCCCCCATGGCCACACCTCTACTCTGCCTGAAATATTCGCCTTGAAATAATATAAAATTGTAATCAAGAACTAAGGCCATCATATCCATTATTAAGCTGATCTTGTCCCCACATAAGTTGGAATGATTCCTCAAACTATTACTAAAATATTCAAGTCCAATTTCTTTGGGTATACTTGAAAATAAGTCCATAACATCAATGGTTAAAAAAATCAAATCTTCCTTCCATAAATCTGGTGATAACTTGCCTAAAAAATCCCAGGAATCTTTAATCAAATGGGGTATATTTTCATATACATGTTTAGTCCATCTGTCAATAGCAACTCCCATGTTGTATGTTTTAGATTTGGATCCTGAAATAATAGGTCTAAATGGAGGGTTTTGAATAGATTTGTGCACCTTAGGAATACCTATGATGTTAGCCAATACAGGATAATCTACCTTCAAAAATGTATAGGTCTCATTAGTAATTCTATTGTCGATCAAATATTCCTCTAGGGCCAAATCAATCCTTTTATATCCAATATTGATTTGATTTATGGATACCTCTTCATAATTACCTGACAAGTACAGAACATTGTGTATTTGTGCATTGTAATTAAAAGTATTGTAAATTACAATGCCACCCCCCTTGTCTGGTTTCATTATTCTAATTTCATTATTATGCATTAATTGATTCAAACACATCCGTTCATTAAATGTTAAATTATCTTTAAAAACCTTATAAAATACGTTTCCTGTCTTAATGTTGTTATTCAACCAATATATATCTTTACATACCATTTTTTCAAAATTTGCTACCTGTGCATTGGGAACTGGAATGTATGTACTTTTTTAATAAGATCCTTACATCCTGTTGATTTCACATTCACATAATTTTGCCCAAATTGGATGGCTAAATTTAGCCTTCTACAATATAATTTAATTTCTTTGATAGTGTCCACTACATTGAATCCTGTATTAGGAATAAACTTCATACCCTTACTAAACAACGTGAAAAATTCCTGACTTATATCTACATCAGTGTAGTTGAACACATTAAAGCCATTGAAGGAATGTAAGATACCTTGTCCTACATTCACTGCATCACTAATATCATTCTCATATATGTCAAACCTGTTCTTATACAGTGAATTCACGCTTGTTCCTATGGGATAATTAGTAACTGTGTAACAGGTAGACTCATTCGATATTGACTTCCTCCCTTCCTGAGCAGATATATTCCATTTTATCGTTCCCTCCTGTTCCATTGGGTGTACTGCTTCTTGGGGGCTGGATAAAATCTGCCCCCTTGAAAATTTTCTTCCCTGTCCAAATACCTTGGTCTATTCCTATAACTACTGTGTCTCCCTTTATCTACAGCTACTCTGTCTTGTGGCCAAACATATGCTCTTTTGTACTGATAATGTTCCTTGTCACGTTGGATCTTCCTATTTTTCCTATTGTATACACTAAATGCCTTGTTTTCTGCTATGTGAAACTGTTTGTCATAAAAATCCTTCCACTGTTCAAATGCATTATCTTTAATGATATCCTCATTTAATCTTTCAACTTCTCTAACTAAACTAGACAGTTTCTCATCATTAATTTTCATTAATAGTTTCATATAAGCGAAACCAAATCCATCAAACATGTTGTTAAATTCATTCATAACATCAACTTTATATTCAATACCCAAAGGAAGCTTGAAAAATCTAAGTCCTTTGGGAACAACTTTTATGGCAATACATTTCGCTAAATAGGCATTGTCAATTTTAATATTCTTAATTTGAAATAATTTTTTGCCCAACATCAATATCATTTCTTTTATAGATTCATTTGTAATACTCAAATGCCTCCCATCACTAACTACATATGAATGTTCATCCACATTTACAAAATCATATTCGTCACATAAAAACTGGTCCATAACGTCATTTTTCTGGTTATAGGCATATTTGAAATCCCCACTTTTATGCCCTAATGTTTTTTTAGATTTTGAATCAATATATGGACTAGAAATAATTTTATTATGAGCAGCAGTACCTTTAGAATGCTCACTATGTACCTTCGTTGTTGCTGCATATGTTTTAACAGACTGACGGCTTTTGGGACATGCCCCACTGTGCTCCGCTTCATCCCTCATATGGAATATGCTAAAATCAAAAGTAAATTCAGTACCTGGTGACAAATTAATGTTAGTATTGGTATTCTTGTTGTTATAATCCATAGAATCTTGTAGAGACTGAACGCCACCATGGTCCACACCCATCTGCCCATTTGGAATATCGATTTGAGTACTATTGTCATTTCCTGTTGGTGCATCAGAACTCTTTCCGGAAGAGCGTTTTGCTGAAGAAGTACGTTCAGCAACTGTACCTATTTGCAGAACCTCTGCAATGCGACTGACTAGTTCAATAAGTCTGGTAACTTCTGTCTGTAAAGTAGTGACCTCTGCCCGAAGTATCTCAAAATCCTCCCTGTTCAATGAAGCTTGTGTCTCGTCTTTACTACCTGCCATACCAGTGCAATGATCCTGTACACAACTGCAACAATAGAACGACCAATGAGTCATGGAACAAAAACTGGAGCAGGAATGAAGGACTTGAGCACAGCTCGAACAGTACGAACAGTAAAACTCTTTTATTGAGTAAAACAATATGGACAACTTGACTGGTTAAGCGCTTTCATCTGTTTGTATACAGACTTCCTCAGAACCAGTGTTTTAGAAATACCCATAGTTAAAATAGCAACTTTGGTGCCAAAAATTATCAGTCACTTAAAGAAACATCCTCCTATATCACACATAGGAGCTCAAGTCCTTCATTCCTGATTGTATACAAAACAGTAGACAAAAATGAGGTTATGAATGTAAAAATGTAAATAATTTGTATATGATATAAATAGTGTAAATATGATATGGCTTTTAATAAACAACCCCTCTTCTTTTCAAAAGGTGCCTTGGGATCTCTTACATCCACCTGAGCTACCACCAACTAAACAAGATGGGGCTTTGTTTTAATGTCATGTCCAAAGGACAACACACTCAGGAGTGCAGTATCCCCAATATGCTATACTGTAGTGTCAGCAGTCCATTTACCTGCTGTGGGAATAAAATCCACAGCCTTCTACACCAAAGGCAGATGTGCTACCTGTTGCACCACTAACACTACTAACTTCACTTCTCCTGAACATTATTGAGCATGTATTGCTCCCACAAATTCCATTTATTTTATGTAATTTGCTTCTTCCTTATTCTAGAGATCCCACTTACAGTTATTTATCCCTTTTACAATATTCCATACTTCAAATTCAGTACAGTTGGTTTAGAATCTGATTTTTATTTTTCAGTAATTGCTTATTGGTAGCCAATAGAATTAAACTTAATAATGCCTTACTATGTCTAGGCAATTCAGCTGAGGATCAGATCTGATCATTTTTCAATCATTCCTTTTCATCTTTAGTGGCTCCACTTAATCACTAACCCTTATCACTTCAGCTGTCTGAAAGCCTGGACTATCTCAGTAAGTTATGACTAGTGGTAATCTAATTTGCCTAAAGTCTCTTCAGTCCTTATTGACTTCTGGTATAATATTCTAGCTGAATGATTTTTTTGTTTCTCATCTACGTCTACCACTCCCCCTTCACACTGCCAGCTACTGACTCCTGTGCTTGGTTTCTAGAAATTAGGCTCTTTACTAATGTTTTCTCAAACTTCATGTAGGACTTATTTTTATCCCCTCCCCTTGCAGGAACAAACAACATGGTGTATTTGTTCTGCAGCAGTGGGATCTGGAAATAACTAGGTAAGGCAAGAGCCCTATGGCCCATTCATTCATGCCTAG
This sequence comes from Protopterus annectens, assembly GCF_019279795.1. Classification (NCBI taxonomy): domain Eukaryota; kingdom Metazoa; phylum Chordata; order Ceratodontiformes; family Protopteridae; genus Protopterus; species Protopterus annectens. Next base: position 223,033,372 of record NC_056748.1, read on the forward strand.
GAATCCAAAGACAGCTCTTCTGCTCTGTGGTAAGAGCTGGGTGATAGGGAGTAGGCAAGCTTGCTGTTCCTGTAGGGTGGCCTACCTTCTCCCTTGGTGGAGAACTTCCTTCCCTGTGGGGGTCCTTCTGAGCTCTGTTATATGCTGCCCTCTGTGGGGAAGTCTGCTGCCACACACTGAATTCCCCTTGGTTTATTGTATAAGTATGACTTGTACATGTCCATTGGCTAAACACCTAGTATTCCTGCTAGGTGTCAACAATGTAGTGAGCCAGAGCTGCTTCCATCCACCAAGTTTAGTAGGTGAGCTAACAACAGATGCCCACTCCCATCCTCCACTGCCAGTTCCTACAAGCACCTAAGCCACTATCTGAAATCTGGCCACTTGGTATGTACAGCAAAAAAACATATAATCTGACATAACACAGCTGGATGAAAGAACTTTAATGCACACAAATAAAGTTAAAAACATACATGTATAAAATAAGATAAAATTAGGTAAGGACTTTCACGATAAAACACTGTTTCCTCGGACCATGAATAATAATCCCAACAAATCAGCCAATTATATTCGCAAATTTGAAAACTGAGAACCAATGAATTACTAAAAGAATTATAAAAATATTTGACCATTAGATACTAATAAAAATGCATATAAAGTTTGTTAACTCCACCTGCACAAAATGACTGGTACTTCATATTACATCCAACCAATCAGCACATCTAAATGAATACAAGCTCATCGAGATTGGATTCATGCATCATTACAATTCCTCAATATGTGATTTGTGATTCATATTGGTTTATAACTAATCAACACTTTATAAAAAAACTTTCATTCATTAGATGTATGTAAAATGTTTCTTGGCTCCACCCATCAAAAACAATTAGTACTTGACATTACTTCTAACCAATCAGCACCTAAATAATAACACACCCATCATAGTTAAATGCATAATTCATTACAATCTTTCAAAAACAATTCATAATTCATATTACTTTATAGCACATCCAAATACAGACAAGCCCATCAGAATTAAATCCATACTTTATTTCAATGTCTCAAGCAATGGGACTTCAAAATGTTTCAGTGAAACCTGTTCATTCAGCCCTGGGGAAATATAAGCTTGTAATAGCAGGCTCCATTTTAGCTCTCATTTCTCAGTAGTATTCCTGAAATTTTCTCCCCTTATACTCTCCAAAAGCATTTCTAACACCAAAAATGTAAATGCATGTTCGCTGCCAAAAGTCTGTACATGTTGAGCTAAAGCATTGGTACTTTTTTTCTTTAAAATATCACTTATATGTTCAATAACCCTTTCCTTTAATGTGCAGTTGGTCTTTCTTATATAGAAAGCATTGCAAGTCACATAGTTATCATAATAGACCAAGTCCCTACTCTTGCAATCAGCATAAAATTCAAAATCTATTCTCTGACCTATCGTTGAGTGTGTAAAATATGTGCAGGGCCTAATGAACTGGCAAGCTTTACATGAACTGCAACATAAAGTACCTTTCCTCTCAGACATATAAGACTGAGATTGCATACAGCTTTTATAGCATAGTTGCCATTTCAAAGAAAGATTATTTTCTAAAGCTAAACTTAGGGACAGTGCCAAGAACTCTCTAATTCTGAGTTAGCCATCAAAATTGGCCAATTCTTTTTTAAGATCTCACAAGTGACATTAATATAACTTGAGTATATGAACAGCACCCTATTCTCTCTCTTGATCAATTGCTCAATTGCCATGAGGGTGAGTAATATCTTCCATCTTCTCAGTCTTATATGAAAAATATGGTCTACCATGTGTATCCTTAAGAGAACGTGCCTCAGGTAGACTCTGTTCTATATCTCTAATATTATAACCTCATTCAATGAATCCTTTAGCTGTGATAGCAAAGATCTCTTCAAGTTCCCTGTCATCATTGTGGAGCCTCATGGCTCTCAAGAACTGACCCTTTAACACATTCATGGTGACATGTCCAGGGTGCATACATATCTTAAGTATCAAGTTACTTTGCCTACATGGTTTCCTATAAATCCTGGTTTTAAACTGACCTACGAAATCTTTACTGACTGTAACATCTAAAAATTCAATAGAAGTGTCAGATGTATTATAGCTACATTTTAAAAAATAAGTTGTATTGTATAGATAGTCTATAAACATTTTCAATTGATATAAAGTCTCTGTCCAAAAAGAAACACATAATCTACATAGCGTCTATAAAAGCTGATAAACTTAGAGTGAGGATTGTCCTTTAGAACATGTTCTGCTTCCCAGAATGCTAAAACCAGATTGGCATAGCTGTTGGCACATGCAGTGCCCATAGCTACGCCAGTCTTTTTTCAGAAAAAACTCAAAACCAAAAATAAACACATTGATTTCTAGAAATAAGGTCTAAAAGGGTACAAATGAACTCTATTTTGTTAGTAGAGAAATCTGTATAATTACATAAGCACATCCTGACATTTTCAATGCCCACTTCATTAGGTATCACAGTAAAAGGGATGTGACATCTAAAGTAACAAAAAATATATTGCTGTGTTCATCAAGTCCACTAGACCAAAAATAAAGGTCATATAAAAAATCCTTTATGTCCTTAAGTGCTCTTTCCACTTTATCTAAAACTGGTCTTAAGTTCATTCCTACAAAGACTCAGAGTGGTCCACTTACCCATCCTCTGCTTGAAACAATGGGGCGCATTGGTGGTTCAGACAATTTCTTTTGTACCTTGGGAAGACCATACAATACTGGAATAACTGGATGTTCTATTGAAAAATATTTAAACAGTTCATATATAATAAGACCTGTCATTAGTAAAGCATGGACAAAAATGTTAACTTTCTCAGTCAGACCTAATGCCTGTTGGTTACTAATACAAACATATGTCAAGTCATCAGCAAGTAGTTCTTACATACGATCTAAATAAAATTGTTTATCCATATGCCTCCACCTTTGTCAGCAGGACGATCTCAAGGTGGGGGGACATACATATTTCCTGGAGAGCTACAATTTGCTCAGATGTCAAATTGTAAAAAGACTGTTTGTGTTTAGCACTCAAAGACTGACATATCTTTCTCACACAAACCATATTCCATGAAATGCTCCAGGGTGTTTCCACATGGAAACTGTTTGGCACATATTCCTTGTTGAACGTTTTAACAAATATCCATGGTACATAATATTGCAAACGGTTGAAGCACATTAATTTATCAAAAGAACTCTATTTTAACTAGGAAGAAGCAGCTAATAACCATGCTGTGAACTTTCTGGTTAAAGTTGTTAATGAGATTTCCACCATTTGCCCACTTGTTCCACAGTTTGAGAAGCAGGGTTCCACATTTTGGAGATGAAAGGTTGACAGCTATGCCCACCACCACCACACTGGACTTCAGTACACTTGCACAGTGATCACTGTGATCATTCAGAAACTCTGAGTTACGTACTTTCCAGACTGTGATTTTAATAGTGGTTTAATTGTCTTAATTCTATCATGAATGAAGAGATGAACTTTAGTAACATCTTCAGTGTACAGTGTTTTAACTGACGTGTTCTTCATTTTGCACTAACTACTCAACATTTAATCCTGTATTACACCTTGTCTACTATTACATGTGTATACAATGTAAAGAGTAACAATGATTCTGTTATCTTTTTTCTGGGTATGAACACCTAGCTATATCTGTCATGCTTACTTTACAATATTTTGTAACCCAAAAGCAAATCTGTGTTTCTTACTGGTTGTGTTGTAACTTTGAGCTGAACCATACTCTCAATCTCTGGCAGTAATGGAGAACAGTGGAATAAAATAGTGTCTATGCAATAGTTGAAGTGTCTGGCAGAAGTGTAGTTGCACACGTGTGCTACTGTCATAACATTTTAAAATCATGATCGCAAGGACACTATTTTAGTCAAGTGTTGTCCAATATCGCCATTCAATGCACATTGATGCAATAGCTATTAACTTTTGATTAAGGTAATTGGAGTAATATTTAAACTTTGTCATGGAAAGACATTATGTCAGTCCAATGTTCTCCATTATCACCAAACATTTTATTTTATCATCTTCATATGTTTATAAGTGCAATATGTAAAATATGTCCCTATCTTTGGGTCTTTGTTCCCCCCATTATTTTTTTACTTTTTACAGTTTTCTTGAGCTAAGATGCTGAGCAGTATGGAAAAGTGAGAACCCTAATTCTGTCAAGTCTCTTTTCATATCCCATTCAGTTCATACAACACTTCCAAAGCTATTACTAGTGAGCATCTCTGTTACTGATGAGCATTAATAATGATGCTGCAAAGTACAGAAAGTACTCATATTACTTTACACAAACCATACAACCCTATTCAGTAAATCCTTTGGGATTAGCATTGGACTGTACTAAGTGGCTTAACTATTGAAAAACATAGACAACTTACTTCTGAGCAAATGACTGCTCTCTTTAGTATGGTGAGTGTTTTACATTGCTTTGAATTTTAGTAAAGGTCCTACAGTGGTATGGCATTTGGGTGACTGATTATTAATCATACCCATAAAGGTGCTGGAGATCATGGAGAGCACTGGACTGAGCATAACTCATGTTTGTATTCAAAGATGTGAGTTATGCTCAGTCCACCATTCTTCACTATCACCCAACCTTTTATCTCCAAAATATGGAACACTCCCTCATATAATGTAGAACAAGATGGGCAAACTGTGGAACAGTTACCGAAAGCTTCAACTAGGAAGCTCACAGGTTATATAAAAGGGGGCTACTTTATAGCTTTTAGATTTATTTCATGAAGTAATAAGATTATTTATCATTGATAGCAGTTAAAAACACCCCTAACAGTGAATGTGTCACAGACCCTTTCAATGTGGAACTTCAGGGAACATATAGTTTTTTAAGATCCAAAAGGAGGAACATTCCTCATAATGAAACAAACTGCAAACTTGAGAGCTATGGGACCTGAAAAAGGTCAATATGCATCAATGTTCTACCTCAGCTGACAAATAAATGAATCAATTTAACTCACTCATGCCTAAAGCACCTTTCTTGTATACTTCAGTTCAGACCCATATCACCTTATGGGATCCAGAACTTTTCTGAGTCTGGCTTTTTTAACCAAGAGACTAAGGGGTTGGGTTTTGGTATAATGGTTAAGGTGTTTACCTAACAGACACAATGTACTAGGTTTGATTCTTACCTTCGATTTGGGAAATTTGGCTAGGCTTAAAATGTCTCACAAGTGCAGATAGCCTAGTACTAATCTAAGAATATGAGAACCTTTCCAGTCAGAGATCTGGAGTGAATCTAAACTAAATTCAAGGCACCCACTGGGTTCAACAAAAATAAGTTTATTTTAAGCTTGCATTGCACTGTTTTGAACTGTATTTTGCTTAATTGCTGCTTAATTTTTGCTGTTTTTACTACTGTGACTGTTTTTTCTGCACTTTGAATTTCTAGTACTTCTGTATTTCATGTAGATCATGCTGCTTAATGCTAGGCACTTGAACAGTAAATTGTACTCCCTAGAAGCACTCCTCACCTTGGAAGATGCTGACATTGGTTTACTCACTGAGACTTGATTCAAGGCCACTGAGAGCACCCTGGCTCTACAATGCCTTTCAACCATTCAGACCCCAAAAGAATTATGAAAGAACAAGAGGTTGAGATGTATCAATCTTCATTAAATCCAACTACATCTCAAGACTGGTGAAACAGTATGACTCTCTTCAGCTCCTCCAGGTGCAATTAACTACAGGTAAAATACCCGTCCACATCATTGCTAGCTACAGGTCCCCTACCATGAACCAGAAGCACGCTGCCTACCTGGACTTGCTAGAGTCACTCAGAATACAGCCAAACACCTTGGTCTTGGAAGATTTCAACTATCCTTCCATTGACTGGGCACCTTACATGAGCACAAACACGAACACTATGAGGTTCCTGGACTTTGATAATTCAAATGCCCTAGAACAGTTGGTCTGCACCCCCAAAAGGGGCTCAAATGTCCTCGACCTAGTGCTCACCAACATTTGGGGTCACTGCACTACCTCCTGTATGTTGCCCTCCCTAGTAAAGTCAGACAATAATGTGCATCTCATTTGAAATAAAGATCAAACCTGACACCCCCACAGGAGTAAAACAACTGAAAAATGTCTCCAAATTTCTCCAAAGCAAACTGTTGTCTACCAAGCAATGGTATAAAAAGTTTTAAAGCCCCTGCCAACATAGCCAACAATGACTCCTATAAAGAGTAATACATGTCTACCAAGCAATGGCATAAAAAGTTTTAAAGCCCCCTACCAACATAGCCAACAATGACTCCTATAAAGAGTAATACACAAATGCCCTATACAGCCACTTAAACAAATGCATTGACTTGGCTGTACTCAACAAGAACAAAACCAGGTCTTCCTGAAAAAGCAAGCCACCCTGGTTGATTGTAAGTATAAATAAGCTATACAACAAAAGAAAGAAACTGATATCTAAGAACAGGAGAGAACTTACTCAACAGAAGAAGAATACCTTCCACAGCTTGAACAAGCAAATCAGATATCTTGTTAAGTCCTCTAAGGCCAACTATGAGTCTAAATTAGCATCCCTAACTAAAGACAACCATAAGACATTATTTAGCTATGTCTGAAACCTAAAAGGGAATGCCCAACTACGTGCTGAATTTATAGTGAACAGTACCACTTACACTGAACCCGAGGAAATTGCTAACCTGCTAGCCAACATATTTGGCAAACAACTTCACCGCCCTGTCCTTACCAGACATACCCCAAAGCATTCCTGACACCAGTCCTCTACTCAGTATCTCCAAAGAACAGATCATACAAGTACTCTCCAAGGCCAAAACCATGTCCTCTATGGGACCAGATAGCATCCCAGGCTGCTTATTAAATAATCTAATGCAAGACTAGTGGAACTACTTGACACTCTCTTTAACCATATCCTGGGAACTGGCTTTGTCATTGTACAGTGGAGAATAGCAACAGTAATCCCCTTGCACAAAGGGGGTCCATCAACTGACCCTGGAACTATTGACCCATAAGCCTAACCAACCATATTTGCAAGGCCATGGAAAGAATCATCATGGACCTTATCCACAAGACATAGGTGATCTTCGAACCCTTGACCTGATCCAGTTTGGATTTTGTTTATTAAACCTAGTGGACTTCTTTGAGCATGTCACCAAAGCCCTGGATGAGAGCAAAACAGTACATACTGCCTGTCTTGATTTATCCAAGGCCTTTGACACAATTCCCCATTCAAGTATCATACAGAAACACTCCCAGCTGAGAATTAACCCACAGTTACTAGATGGGTAGCAAACTGGCTCACCATCAGAATGCACACTGTCAAAGTTGAGGAGTCCACCTCCATCAGTAGACCAGTTACCAGTGGGGTACCACAAGGATCTGTGCTGGGCCATCTACTGTTTGGAATCTATTTCTCTAAAGTCCAGGCAAAGGTAGATGGCCTGTGGCTTACCAAGTCTGCAGATGACTGTTAATTGGGCACAATCATATAGAGTCCCCCAACTATGTTAACATATTACAGAAAGGGCTGACACAGACAAATGATTGATGCCAAATGTATGGACTAAAACTTAATGCAAAAAAATACCTCATTATCTCCTTTGGCAAAGAAGTAGACCCTGCTAATTGTGTTATAGATAGCACCCCTCTAAGTTCAAACTCAGTGGTGCAAGACTTGGTAACACAGGCTGATAGCAATCTAAACTTTGATCAACATGTTTTTTTAATTTTTTTCAAGATGGCAGTGTGCACAGTCGCAGTGGCTCTATGCTCTCCTTCTCGGTACCTGTTTTCTGTGTTTTATGTTCATATGTATGTTCTTTACTGTTAAGTTCAGTCAGACTGATCTTAGATACAAATAAATAGATCTTACTGATCTTAGATACAGTTGGCAAGAACTCTAGCATATCGGATTTCAGTGCCTTCAGGCTGTTACAAGTGAATTCTCACACTCATATGATGTACCAGAGGAAATAGCAAGAACACCAGGCTCTCCTTGGATTGTTGTCAGCTCAGGCAAGAGACAAATATGAAGTCAAAGGAAGCAAAATCATGGATGCAGGTCCAGCCTACATGCTAGGCTAAGGAAACATCCTCACAAACCACCTCTTCCCAGCATATTTCTTGCTACTGCTAGATCTATCACAAACAAAATGAATGAACTTCAGCTACAGATTTCTGAGAACAAACTTGCAAGAGGCTGTTGCATTTTATTATTTATAGAGATATGGCTACACTTATGTATACCAGATGCAGCCATTGAAATGGCAGGCCACACAGCTTTTCAGTGGGACAGGAATAAAGACTCAGGCAAGACCAGAAGGGGGGCTTTGCATATAACAGCTGGAGTACCAACGCAAAGATTGTAGACAGTTATTGCTCTCCTGATCTGGAGTATATGACAATCAAATGCTGGCCCTTTTATTTACCTCAGGAGTTCACTGCTGTTATAGTTACAGCTGTTAATGTTCCACTAGATGCTAATACTTGCAGAGCTCCAGATCAACTGTTTGACATCATTAACTTGCAACAGAACTTCCATCCTAAAGTTGTTCATATCATAGCTGGTGATTTCAATCAAACAGACAAAGTCAGTTCTCCCCAAATTTCATTAACATATCAAATGTGCAACCAGGGAGGAAAATACGCTGGACAAGGCCTACTCAAATATCAGGGAAGGCTGTAGGGCAATACAGCTGCCTCATCTAGGCCAGTCAGACCATTTGTCCATACTCGTGACTCCAGCATACACTCCTGTTAGGAGAAGAGATCAGATTACTAGAAAGGTTGTTAAAATATGGCAGGAAGGTGCACTCTTGCAGCTACAGGATTGCTTTGAAAGAACTAAATAGGGCATTTTCAATGATCAGGATCTGGAAGAATACACATCAACGGTACTTTGCTACACAAAATGCTGTGTTGACAATGTCACTGTCAGCAAGCATATTCATATGTACCCTTATCTGTAACCTAAAAGAAAGGCCCATATTTCTGCCAAACTAATAAGTTAATGATACCATATATAATGAGCCTGTGGACACAGCTAACCTGTTAGTCAACTATTTCTGTGAAAACTTTACTCCCCTGATCCCACCACATGTACCCCATGACATTCCTACCACCTGTCCCCTACCTTGTATCTCTAAACAGCAGGTCAAAAATGCCCTCTCCAAGGCCAAAAACACAGCATCTATGGGACCTGGTAAAATCCCTGGCTGCATCCTAAATGGGCACCAACAAGAATTAGCAATACTACTGGGTACTCTTTTCAATCATAGTCTAAGCACCGGCTTCATCCCAAGTGAATGGAAAATGGCCACAGTTATCCCCTTGCACAAAGGTGGTGCTTCCACTGACCCTCGGAACTGTAGAGTTATTAGCCTGACTAGCCTTATCCTCAAGGCCATGGAGCGAATCATCATGGACCTTATCAACAAAGATATAGGTGATCTCTAAACACTTGACCCTACTGAGTTTGGAATTGTCAAAGGAAGATCATGCCTGTTAAACCTGGTGGATTTCTTCAAGACAGTCACCAAAGCCCTGGATGAGGGGAAATCTGTGCATACAACCTACCTAGACTTAGCCAAGTCTTTTGACACTATACCCCACTCAGACATCATTGACAAACTCACCCAGCTAGGTATCAACCCTTATATCATTAGGTGGGTCACCAACTGCCTCACTGATAGAACCCATACAATCAAAATAGGGAATCCACATCCAACAGCAGACTCGTAACCAGTGGTGTTCCACAGGGATCAGTCCTGAAACCTCTACTGTTTGGAATCTGTTTCTCCGAAGTACAAGCAAAAACTAAAGGTGTGTGGCTGACAAAGTTTGCTGATGACTGTAAACTGGGAGCTGTCATAGAATCTCCAAATGATATCAACATCCTACAAGCGGGTCTTACGCAAACAAATGATTGATGCCATAGTCACGACCTTAAACACAATGCAAAAAAAATATCATCTCCTCTTTTGGTAAGAGCAATGTTCTGACCAACTACCACATCAATAGCAACAACCTACAGTAAATACACACTCATTGCTGATAGACCTAGGTACACAGGTTGGCAGCAACCTTACCTTTGATCACCATGTCTCCACAATGGTAAGAAGGGCATTATATAGTGCTCATCTCATAAGTAAGGGCATTGCCTCCAGAAAAAAGACTTATAACCTCACTGTACTCTTCCCTCAGCAGGCCAATAATTGAGTACAATGCCCCTTTTGGTATATAACTTTCCAAGCACTTGCACCAATTGGAGAGACCACAAAGGTTCCTCACATGGAAAATTCAAGGTCTTCAGGATCTTTCCTATGCTGATCAGCTGAAATCACTGTTATTTTATTCTGTTTTATAAAGACTACTCAGAGGTGATCTCTGCCTTACGTATAGGGCAATCTCCAACCCTGCTTTACTGGAAATGCTGCATATCCACAAGTCAAATGGTATACAGGTTACTCACTCTAAAGAACTTAACCTGGTATGTGACATTAATAGAACCTGCTGGGTGAAAAGATTTGTCTCCCAGAGGTCACCACACCTTTGGAACAAACTCCTACTTCATGTCAAACACAGCACCTCATTGGCCCTCTTCAAACGCAGTCTGGATGATTGGCTGGGTAACCGTAAATTCACCCCAGGGGTTCCACTTGTGCCTCTCTTGGACAGGGGCAACAGGTACTGATTGTGGAAACAAGGGTAACTTGGCTAGGCTTGTAAAGGCCCTAGGGCCATTAGCCTAGTAACTTCCTATGATCCTAATCAGAAGCCCTGGATGATGAAGGAATTCAGGTCTCTTCTCAGGCACTGCAATACAAGCATTGCAATACAGCCTTCAGGTCTGGCAACAGAGTCCTTTACAGTGGGTCTAGAGCCAACCTAAAGAAAGCCATCAGAGAGGCTAAAGTGGCCTATGAAAGGAAGATAGAGGACCACTTTACCAACAAGGACCCACAATGACTATGGCAAGGTATTCAGTACATTACCAATCATAAAACCAGTAACCATTATTCAGTACATTACCAATCATAAAACCAATAACCATATGGCTGTTGCTGGAGATGCCTAGATGGCAGAGGAACTTAATTAGTTCTTCACCCATTTTGAGGTAGAAACACCAGAGACAGTCATGTCTAGATACCAGCAGATAGGCCACAGCAGTCTCATGTCATCTATAACAGCATCCTAAAACCACACCTTCACAGTACAAGAACATGATATAAGAAGTGTATGTTCAAAGAGGTTAATCCAAGAAAGGCTGCTGGCCCTGATGGAGTGATGGGATGGGTGCTGAAAGAAAGCACGGGTCAGCTCTCTGGGGTCTTCACAAAGATCTTTAACCTGTCTCTGTAAGTCTACTATTCCATCTTGTCTGAAGTCAACTGTGATCATTCCACTGCCAAAGAAACCTGTCATCAGTAGTCTTAATGACTACCGTCTAGTAGCACTTACTCCAGCCATCATGAAGTGCTTTAAACAACTGGTTCTGTGACACATTAAGGACAATCTCCCAGTTATCACAAATGCATGCCAGTAAGCTTACAGAGCAAATAGGTCTATAGAGGATGCCATCTCCACTGCCTTACACACTGCACTTTGTCATCTTGAGCAGCAGGGGAGCTGTGTGAGGATGCTCTTTGCAGATTTTAGGTCAGCTTTTAACATGGTTATCTTGGACAGACTGGTCACTAAATTCACTGGCCTAAGACTTTCAGAACCTACCTACCATTGGATTAAAGACTTTTTGACTAACTGTTTTCAGATGGTAGGCTAGGCATGTACCTATACACCACTCTCAGACTAAACACTGGTGTGCCACAAGGCTGTGTGCTGAATTCACTTCTGTATACTCTTTACACCCATGACTATGTCCCCTCTCATTCTACTAATGCCATCATTAAGTTTGCGGATGACACCACAGTGGTTGGACTTATTTCAGGAGGAGATGAGACAGCAAATAGAGATGAAGTTCAAAAACTTAATGGTGTACTGACAACAACCTTGCCCTGAACTCTGCCAAAACAAAAGAACTCATAATAGATTTCCAGAGACACAACACAGATGACAACACAATATATGCCAATGGAGACTTTGTGGAAAGGGTTCCTGCTTTCAAGTTTCTATGTGGCAGAAGATCTCTCTTGATCCATAAACACTACATAGACAGTCAAGAAGCCACAGAAGCGGAAAAACAACATGCAGGAGAAGCTACGGGTGTCTTTTTACTGTTGTTTCATTGAAAGTGTGCTGATATACTGCATTTCCATGTGGTATGCCAACAGCTCAGTGACAGACAGGAAGGCCCTTCAAAGGATCATTAACTCTGCCCAGAAAATCACTGGTTGTTCTATGGAGGAACTCTTCAGCTCTTGCTGTCTCAGAAGGGCAACCAACATCTTGAAAGACCCTTCCCACCCTGCACATCACTTGTTTGAGCTGCTGCCTTCTGGCAGATGGTTCAGGTATATTCCATCTCGGCCACATAGACTTAAGAACAGAGCAATACATGAACTGAACAATGCTAAATACTCACACTGAGTACAGATAATAGCGATTTGCACTATAAAGTATATGTTTACATTCCTGTGCACCTTACTTTATTCCTTTCGCTTACAATATACCAAAGTGCAATAACTTAGTTGTTTACTGCATTGTATTATATTGAATTGTTTGGTATTGTATTTTACTGTGTTGCATTCTCTTATTTATTCATGTTCATTATATGTGAATGTACCTTATGAGGATTGCAAAAAATTGTGTTGTACTAGTGCAATGACAATAAAGGCATCTTATTTTATCTTATCTAGTCTATTCTATAGTAGTAAGGAAAGCATTCTACATTGCACATCTCATAAATAAGGGAGATTATAGCTCCACTGTACTTGACCCTTATCAGACCACTAATTGAGTACAATGCTCCCTTCTGTATGTACCTCACCAGACATCTGCAGCAACTGGAGAGACCACAGAGGGTTTTAACCAAGAGAATCCAGGGCCTCCAAAACATGACATACATAGAAAGACTGAAAGCCCTGTCACTGCACTCTGTATCATACAGGCTACTGAGAGGCAACCAGTGCCTGGTCTACAGAGCAGTCTCAGACTCTGCCCTAATGGAAATGCTGCACATCCTCAAATCAACAAGAATAATTCACTCCACAGATCTCAACCTAGCCTGTGACATTAACAGAAAATGCTGGAGAGACAAATATATCTCCCAGTGACTGCCGCTCCTCTGGAATAAGCTCCCACTTCATGTAAAGCAGAGCTTCTCAATGACCCTATTCAAGTGCAACCTTAACAACTGGATGGGTGACGGTATATTCACCCTGGGGGTGGCATCTATGTCCCTCATGTACAGGGGAAGTTGGTGCTGATCACAGAATTGCTCTGCTAACAATAACCATCTAACTATAGTCAATAAGGGTTCTCGGGTTATTACACAGTTAGGCTTGTAAAGGCCCTAGGTCCATTAGCCTAGTAACCTCCTATGAACCTATGAACCAGTTAATAATAGGCAGTAATAAAAAAGGCAAGGAGTTATTAAGAAAATAACGCTAAGATTGTTAGTCTAGAATGTCCTGCAGTGTAGAAATCAATCTTTGTTGACCACTTATTATTCATATTTTCATATTTATGTTCATATTTTTGTAACTGAGATACCTACATGTTATTGAGTTGTATTGCTAGCAATTATGAAAATAAGCAATATTTCCATATGTGCTTAACACTTAAAAAAGAGTGACTTGCAAACTGTTGTATGACTTTAAGTGAAACCTTAAATGTTGTTGAAAAAAAAACTCTTTTGATATTTGCACTGTAAGTTGCACAGCTTGAGATATCCAGTATTATTTGTTTTGCTAATTATAAAATTAGGTTTATGTTTTCATATTTCTGTAACTATCTGATCATTGCCTAACATATTAATCATTCTCCTGTGAATTGAACTGTAAACTTTTGTGCATGAACCTATCTCTAGAGCAATGTACAGAACGCTGTTTCTAAAGTGGAGTTTATGACTTTAAGGAGCTAATTTACGGCAATATTTTCCTGGTAGTTTTCTAATTGCACTGTTTAACCTACTCATAAGACCTACTCTCTTTACTGTGCAGCGGTAGCGTTGTCGCCTCACAGCAAGAGGTACTCCCGTTCGATTATCGGCTGGAGCGCCTTCTGTGTGGAGTCTGCATGTCCTTTCCGCGGTCGAGTGGCGTTCGAAAGACATGTGTGAATGGGCGTGCCTTCATTGAAGGCTGGGCATCGGGCTGGCACCTCGGCACCATAAAAATCTACTGCCAATCATTAGTGGACCGGAGTTCCGCTGTGGTGAGCCCTAACCGGGAAAATCCGAAAGAAGTTGTGGCATATTTCTCCTAATCTTTACAATTTCGCTCTTCTGCTTTCTAATTCTCCCCCCTCCTAGCCTCATTTCCCAACAGCTCACTTCACCAGAAACAGCGGTTACTGAGTCAACCGTGCGAACAAGTCCGGTATAACTATAAACAGAACTTACCTAATATTTTACTACCTAAGTATGTGTAAAGCATAATGCAATTATTATATTCTGCAGCATCAAGTTATTGTATTTAACTTGGTGAGAAATCTACCAGGGATGCCAGCAGCCCACCGCCACCCCCATTAATATACTTATAGACTCCCTCACCCAGTCTACCTTTAAGCTAATTTCCTAGTCAATAGCTATTACTGCATCAACTATTTACTCCATTTAGGTAATAGCAACTAGAGTAAAGATAGAGTGAAAACCCTATTCTACTGACATACTTATTACACTAGAGGGTAAAAGTGTACCTTATACAGTGGTCTGCTTTTAAATCGGAAACAAAAAAGAAGTTAAGTACTCACCATAGCATTCCATGTGTGTTGTCTGTCTCACCTTCATTCTTAATAAGTTGGGTTCGGATCTGATCCTTGGATCTGACTCGGCCTTTTACACAAGCTCGAGGTCTTCCACTAGCTCATGGTTAAAACCCTATTCCATTGTGCACTAGGAGAGCTCCCTAGATCTTGTTTGCAGATATATATTATATATATATTATATTTATATATATATATATATATATATATATATATATATATATATATAGACAGATATATATGTATATAAAAATACTAAATAAGAGTCACTTAATACCTTATAGAGCAATCAAGAATGTCAGAGATCAGTAATAGCCAATTGTATCAACCCGGTCTTCCAGTAGCAAAGGTCTAGGGGAAGGAAGGTGAGATGTAAGAATGAAGGTGAGATGGACAACACACATGGAACGTTATGGTGAATACATAACTTCTTTATGCGATGTTGCCATACCTCACCTTCATTCTTAGTAAGTTGGGACAGAATCCCTAGAACCATCTTCTTGGGTGGCTCAAGGGAGAATATTCTTCAGAACTGTGGAACCAAATCAGACCCTGTTCCTGGAGGACAAATCACCTTTGTAATGAGTGATAATGGTATGAGGCCTTGCCCATGTTGCTGCAGCACAAATGGTATCAATAGGCAGCCTAGACTGAATTGCAATGGTTCTTGTAGAATGAGCTTTTACTTTATGGGACAAATCTTTGTTTTGAGATTTGTAAATGGAGGTTGTACAATCTGAGTGCCATTTTGAAAGTGTCACTTTAGAGACTGGAGCACCTTTCTTTGTATCTGCAAAGGATAAGAATAGTTGGTCAGATTTTCTGAAGTCCTTTGTCCTATGTAAGTAGAAGTGTAATTATCTATGTACATCCAGTTGGTGCAACATATATTCCGCCTTATACCCATAGTTAGGGAAAAATACTGGCAGTTCTATGGATTGGTTCAAATTTAATTCTGAACATACTTTGGGTAAAAAGGAAGGGTTTGTTCATAAGGATACTCTGTCTCTGTGGAAAAGGATGTAGGGGGGCTTTACTGACAAGGCTTGCAGCTCTGACACCCTTCTAGCAGAAGTAATAGCTATCAAAAGAATAGTTTTCCAAATAAAAAATTTGAGATTGCAGGATGATGCTTGCTCAAAAGGGGGAAAATCAAATGGGATAAGACAAAATTCAAGCCCCATGGTGTTGGAGGGTCTTTAATAGGTGGTCTTAATAAAAGAGTACCTTTAAGAAAGGCATTGCATAGTCTGTGAGACATAATATTGAAGCCTGAGTCACCTAAATGGAAACTGGATATCGCTGCTAGCTTAACTCTAATAGTAGCTGCGGTTGCACCTTCATTGAATAGTTTCACTAAGAACTCTAGAATGGAAACTACTGGGGCAGAAAAAGGGTCAATATGATTATGAGAAGCCCATAAAAAGAATCTCTTCCATTTGCTCCTATATATCTTTCTCGTTGAAGCCTTATGAGAAGAAATTAGGATATGTTTTACTGATTCAGAAATGTTAGGGAGCCTGGCTATGGTTGGAATTGGAGCAGCCAAGCTGTTAACTTGAGAGTCTGAAGGGAGGAATGGAGCGTTCCTGAAGCATGAGTCAGAAGGTCTGGAACTGGGTCCAGAATCCAAGTCTACTCCTGAAGTTGAGGCCACAGGAAGGGGAGCCAGATTTGATGAGGCCAGTATGGGGCGATGAGTATCAATTCCCTTCCCAAGTAATTGGCTTTCTGAAGAACTTTACGTATCAATGGAAAGGGAGGGAAAGCATAGAGGAGACCCTAGGGCCAATCATGTACAAATGCATCGCTTGGTGACTCCCCTGGAGGGGGGATCAAGGCAAAGAAGCTGCTGCATTTGGCATTCATGGATGTGGCCACCTCCTGTTTTAAGGATCCCTCATGAGGCATTAGGATTGCCCTGCTGAGTTTGTCTGCAATCACGCTGGATCTCCCCGGGATGTGCATTGCTATCAGAAAGCATTGGGAGGAGGTTGCCCAGTGCCATACTCTCAAGGCCTCCCAACAAAGGGGGTAAGATCTGGTTCTTTCTTGTTTGTTTATGTACCATACAACTGACATGTTTTCTGTCTGTTTTGCAATAGTTCCTAACAGAAGAGAGACCTGGAATGCTTGCAGTGCTAAAAGCACCGCTCTCATCTCTAGGAAATTGATGTGCAAATAGGCCTCGTGATCCTGCTAAGTGCCTTTTACTGTCTTTCCAAGATAATGCCCCCCACCCTATCTGAGACGTGTCTGTGGTCACTGTGGCTAGTGGTTGGGGGAAGTACAAAGGTCGACCTAGTGTCGCATGAGTGGAGTAAAACCACCAACAAAGGTCTTTCTTGCAAGACTATGTTATCAATATTTTGTGGGACATGGGCAGTTCTTGCATCGACCACTGAGTGGACAGTAGCCACTGGAGAATTCTCATGTGCAGACGTACTAATGGGATCAAGGTTATTGCTGCTGCCATGGTCCCCAGGACTTTCAGAACTGTCCTTGCCTGCACTTTTTTCTTGGAAAGAAGACTTTAAGACCTGATGTTTTAGAACTTGTACTCTTTCTGGAGGAAGTTTGGCCATCATCTTTGTTATATCTAATTCTGCTCCTATAAAAATGTTATGCTGAGATGGCAGCAAGGCAGATTTTTCATAGTTTATTGTGATTTCTAGGTGAGAGCAGAGCTGCAAGGTGGTGTCTCTTGCTTTTGTTAATAGATGCTCAGTGGTGGCAGTTAAGAGCCAGTCGTCTTAAGTATGGAAAAGTGAGCCGCAACTACTGCCATACATTTGGTGACACTCTGGGGGCTGTAGTGAGGCCAAAGGGCAGAGCTCAAAACTGGTAATCACTGGCTCCCAGCCGAAAGCACAGATGTCTCCTGGATCACCTGTCCATTTTTATGTGCTAGTATGCATCCTGGAGGTCTATCAAGCACATCCAATTGTATTGCCCCAGAAAAGGGAGAATTGACTGCAGTGTTACGATCTGGAACTTGGACTTTCTTACAGACTTGTTGAAGTTGCTGAGATCAAGAATTTGTCTCCAGTATCCTGTTTACTTTGGAACTAAAAAGACTCTTGAGTAAGTTCCGGATCCTATTTGGTTTTCAGGAACTATTTGGATAACACTTTTGTCTAGCAACTTTTGAATTTCTAGAGTTGCTTGTTCCCTTTGACTGGGTGGAACATCCAGGATGTTTATGTTTGGGATGGGGAAGGAAAAGGGTATGGAGTAACCTCTGGATATGATGCTTTGTACCCACTTGTCTTTTGTTATTGATAGCCAGGCTTTTGGGTACAAAGATACGCGGCCCCTGACTATCTCCAGAGATGGACAGGTGGGCCTCCCTTCAGGAGTGCTGAAAGGGTTTACCAAAGAAGGATGCCTGGTAGCCCTGATTCTGCAGACCCCCTCTGCCACATGGTCAGCATCTTCCATTACCACTTCCCCCTCTGCCCCTGGGGGAAGAATCACCACATGTGTCCTGGAAAGTTCTCTGGGATTTTTGAAACCACATTTTCCCACTACCTTTCTGACCTCTGGGGTAAAGTCTGGTAGGTAGGGAAAAACGGACTCCTATGGCAGACAGAGTCTTTCCTTCTTGTTCATACCTGGTGAGTATGTTCTTGACTTTAGGCCCGAAAAGGGATGAGCCATCAAACAGGGCATTCACCAATGGAAGATTTAAAGGGCTCCGTAAAGTCACACAAGTGCATCCTGGAATGTCACCTTAGGGAAATTCCTGAACCTGCTGCTCTGCTTGCTCCATCCACTGCATAGCAGATCAGTCTCATGGAGGAGTTGACCACTGAAGTTAAGGTAGACAGCTGAGAGGAAACTTTCTCTGACACCCCTTCAGCTACTGAGCCTTGTACGGTATCTCCTAGCTCTTTCAGGAGATCTCTCGGTAATCTGGTAAAATGAGTCAGGTAATTCAGCCACCTAAAAGCAAATGTCATTGAAGAGAAAATATACTTTCCATATCTGTCCATCGTGCGAGACTCCTTGTTCAGTGGATGCACAGAAGAAGACGTCTCTGCAAGTTCCTTTTTGATGGCTGCCTCCAGCACCATAGCGTCTACTGCGACTCCCTTAGTTAGAAGATTCTTGTCCAAAGAAGATGTAATTAACTTATCTGGTCTCCGACTATCCATTTCCACAGAATCTGGAGACTCCCATGCATTTCAAGAAACTAAATCCATAAGTCTGTCGAAAGGTGGAGATACCCAAGTGGAGGAAGGCTGAGATCAAAAAGCCTTCAGGTAGACAGACTCCTCCACTGAGGGGTTGGTGGACTTCCAGCTGCCTCTCTGTTTAAGTATTTTTAAGATGTCTCCAAAGGAGATATCATCAGGAGGTGACCGTGGGGACCCTTTGGCTTCATCAAGATCTGTATCCGAAATGATGGACTCCTCTGATGAGTATAAATTCTTCCTCTTGCATAAACTCCTCTGAGGGACCTCTTTGGAGGGGTACTTTGGAGAGGTTTTGGAAGAGAGGCTGGCACCCAGTGGGGTGTCCTGAGGCTTAGGATCTCCGCTTTCCTGTGGATGCAAGGGTATAGAGAAACACACCGGTGCCTTTAGGGGAAGAATGTCCAGACCTGACAGTGGAGCTGCCTGTGGAGACAACACTCTCCTCATCACCTCAAAAGCACTGCGCCCCTGATCTGAGGAAACTCCTGGCTCCGAAGAGCCAAAGGGAATCCCTGGAACAAGGGAGGACAGCTCCGAGGCTGAGGTAGGAGTCGAGCTCACCCGAGACAATGCCCCAAGAGGCAAGTTTGGATTTGACGACTGTCCGATCCGACTCCCCTCCCTGGACCTGACTGGAGAGCATCGGCTCCCAGACTCCTCAAGTTCTGATGGAACTGAAGACGGAGCAATGTTCAGATCTGAAGATCCTGTGATAGGTCTCGGTTCTGACGGTTCCACCAAGATCAGCTCTGAACATTCCGGCTCTGAGGTCTGAGGTAGGATCGCAGGAGGAATTGATGCGGAAGGGAAGAATTTGGTTGGATCCAAAGCCCCTGGGGCTGGATCTGATAACAGTTTGGCGAGCACCAGTGTCCTTAACATCCTCTGCATCACATGATCCACATCATTATCGGACAGGCTCCTGGAAGATCGAGTCAAGAGGGCAGGAGATTTGGAGGGCTGGAGAAATGGTGACCTGAGAGTGGGGAATACTGGTTCCAATTCAGGGGACTAGATCTGCAATTGAAACTCCACTGACACCGACACTGATGGAGCCGATGTAATAGGCCTCTTGGAACTGGCAGCATTCAGTTCCAGAGGGGAAACTTTGGGCACCTTTTTGGATGGCTCCGATGGAGCACTGAAGGATGAAGACCTCTTCTCCGACTTATCTGACTTTCAGGAAGGGGATTGGCCAGATTTAGAAGAACTCTGAACTTCTTGGATTGTATTGGAGAAGGTTTTTTTCAAAAGGCCTCTTAAAATCAGCTTGTTCTTTCTTTCCAACAAAGCCCTGTGACTAAAGGGATGACAAATCGCACAGGACTATTGGAGACGGACGGCGCCTAAACAGTACACACATATGGTATGCCTATCAGTAAGGGACATTTTTTGTCCACACTCCTCACATTTTTTAAACCCAGAGGGTTTAGAATCCTTAGAAGACATTGTAAGCACTAATCAGCAACAAGATTTTTTTTTAAACAACAATAACAGCAATAACAATAGCAGTAATAAAACCTAACCTAGAAAATGTTTAATAGAAAGGGAAAGGATGACAGAGCTCTCTAACTTACACAGACTATGCCCAGAGAAGTGAGAAGGAGGGGCCTCTAACTTACAATGGCTAAGGCAGTTCTCTAACTGAAACAAACCAACCTGAAAGACCAATAAAAGCGAAAAGGAAAGCCCTCTAACCAAAAACAAGCAATATGAATTTAAGTTTAAAGCTGGGATAGGGGAAAAAAGGCCTAATGGAGAAAATGACACCCAACAGCAGTTTTAATCACACAATTAGCGGAAAACACCAACAATTCGCTTAAGCAGTAATTAAGCAAAAAAACACAATTAGAACAAATAACCAATTTCTCCTAAAAATAAGAAGAAAAGTCTACTTAGCCAGAGCCAGTAGGAAAAGCACCTGATCTTGTTTAGTGGCAAACGAGATCTGGGGAGCTCTCCTACTGCATGATGAAATAGGGTTTTAGCCACGAGCTAGTGGAAGACCTCAAGCTTGTGTATAAGGCCAAGTCAGATCCGAGGATCGGATCCAAACCCAACTTACTAAGAATGAAGGCGAGATATTACAGCATCACATCGATAGTTTTATTTTTCTTGTGCATGCTGGGGACTCACACATGCCTGCTGTGCTCAGGCTCTGGGGACTCCATCTATGCTACTATTGTTGCAAAAGCATGGAATACACTTCCTCTAGAAATCCAGTCACTAGAAAACACACATGACTTTAAGAGCCTTCTTAAGTTACATTTATTCAACTCATGGACTTGCTCCTGTACTAGCCCAGGGTAAAAACTACTAACCCTCTTACATACACATCTTATCTCTTATCTAAACTCTTTCAGTTCTTCTAGAATCTAGACCCTAAAAGCAGACAAAAATGCACATCAGCATTACTAGTGCTGCATACTCATACAGTTTACTAAGCATTATTGTATGCCTACTGTTACAACCATCATATATATTCATCACTGAACACAGAGGCTTGACTATATTTGCCAAAATATAAACTAAACAAGGGTCTCAACACTATTTTTACTAAATGTATTATCTTAAATGGTTGTATAAATCCACGTAACTACAAAATGTTGTGCAAGTGATGCAACTGTTGTAATCTCATATTGTCTGTATTACTCTGTCCATCATAACTGTGCACTAGTGAATATGCTACCTCTACTTACTGTCTATTTTCATCACTGTATTTTATGCTGTATTTACTACTGTTTTCTTCTTTTTTATTTTTTGTATGTATGGAGCTTATCTCCTCGGGCCTCTACTGAAAACGCAGTTGGACATTTCCTGGTAAACAAATGTAAAATTAAATAAATAAATAATAGAATAAAACCTCAATAAACATACACTGATAGAAAAATGTATTTTTGTCATCTGAAACCTTATGTTTAGTAAAAAGAAGTTATGTACCTACCATAACGTTCCATGTTAGTTGTCTTCATCTCGCCTTCTTCTTGCTGGTTGGGATCGGAGCCGATCCTCGGCTCCGACTCGGCCATCTTCTATAGCTCAAGAGCTGTTTACTGGCTCGAGACTACCCCTTATCCCATGATGCCTAGCACTAGCTACCCAGATCTCATTTGTAATAGCTAACCCCAGACTCAACCAGAGAAACAAAATACCCAAGAACAGGTTGAGCGTACCTATCATACTCTCTAAGTCAGTAGAGGAAACAACCAGACAATACTCAGCCAGTGAAACCAAAACTCCTCTCGATCCAATAGGACAGGGGGATGGAGGGTGGGATGCAATAAGAAGGCGAGATGAAGACAACTAACATGGAACGTTATAGTAGGTACATAACTTCTTTATGTTAAGTTGTCTATCTCACCTTTGTTCTTGCTGGTTGGGACAGTGTCCCTAGCACCTACAATCCTGGGTGGCTCATTGGAATAGACTCTTCAGAACAGTGGAACCAAAGTCAGCTCTGCTCCTGGAGACCATATCCAGTTAGTAATGAGAAATAAAAGTATGAGGATTTGCCCACGTGGCAGCTGCACAAATAGAATCCATGGGCAACCTAGATTGGAAGGCTACAGAGGTGGCCAAAGCCCTAGTAGAATGACCTGTCGGCTTGATAGGCAAGTCTTTATTTCTCAATTGATAAATGAAGATAATAATGTGAGACAACCACCTAGATAAGGTTACTTTGGAAACTGGGAGACCTTGTTTACCTAGAGCATAGGAAAGGAAAAGTTAGTCCAACATCCTTGTATCCTTGGTCCTATGCAAGTAAAACGCAATTGTCTGTGAACATCCAATTGGTGTAATTTGTATTCTGCCTTGTTGGTGTGGTTAGGGAAAAAATAAGGAAGGTCTATAGATTGGTTCAAATTATTTTCTGAGCAGACTTTCGGAAGGAAAGATGGATTAGTCCTCAGAGCAACCCTATCCTTATGAAAAACCAAGTATGGAGGACGAACACATAGTGCCTGAAGTTCAGAGACGCGTCTGGCTGATGTAATACCTACCAGAAAGAGTGGTTTCCAAGATAGAAATTTAATTGAGCAAGACGCTGCAGGTTCAAAGGGGGGCATAATTAAAGAGGTTAGTACCAAATTAAGGTCACAAGGAGGAGGGGGATCTCTCACTGGAGGTCTAAGGAGAGAAGTCCCTCTTAGAACGGCTTTACAGAGCTTATGAGACATGTTTGAATTAGACAACCCAACATGAAAGTTAGAAATGGCCGCCAATTGAACCCTGATTGTAGCCGAAGCGGACCCAGAATGAAAGAGTTGTGCTAGGAACTCCAAAATTTCGTGGACTGGGGCTGAAAAGGGATCTATGTTCCTAGCCTCTGCCCAACAAGAAAAACATTTCCCTTTACTAGCATAAGTTTTTCTAGTCGTGGACTTGTGAGAGGACACAATAATCTCGCGCACCACCGGGGAAATGCTGGGAAGCCTGGCTAGGGTTGGAATTGGAGCAACCAAGCTGTGAGCTGGAGTGTTTGAAGGGATTGATGCAACCCGCCTGATTGATGAATCAGCAGGTCTGGAATGGGATCCAGAGTCCAGGGCTGCTCGAGAAGGTAATGATGCAGGAATGGAAACCATATCTGTCGAGGCCAGTAGGGGGCAATGAGGATCATTTTGCAACCCAACGATATAGCTTTCTGTATGAGCTTCAGTATCAGGGGAAATGGAGGGAAGGCATAAAGGAGTCCCTGAGGCCAATCATGGACTAGAGCATCTCTGGGAGAGTGTCCTGGAAGCGGAAGAATGGAGAAGTAGTTGCTGCATTTGCTGTTGAAGGGGGTGGAAAAAAGATCGCAGCAAGGCTGTCCCCATTTGCGGAAGATCAGATCCACAACTACCTGATTCAGAGACCACTCATGAGGCATGAGAATAGCTCTGCTGAGCCTGTCACCTATACGTTGGACCTCCCAGGGATGTGCGTTGCAATCAGAAATCGTTGGGAGGAAATCGCCCACTGCCAGAGTCTGAGTGTTTCTTGACATAGGGGATAGGACCTGGTTCCGCCCTGCTTGTTGATGTACCACACCACTGACATGTTGTCCGTTTGAATTGCAATGGTCCCAGAAGGGAGAGAGTCCTGAAGAGCTTGCAACACTAGGAGCACAGCTCTCATTTCTAGGACGTTTATATGCAGATGGTACTCGTGAGGCTGCCAAGTGCCTTGGACTGTCCTGCCCTGATAATGCCCCCCCCACCCTATCAGGGAGGCGTCTGTGGTCACTGTGGCCACCGGAGGGGCTGAATGAAGGGTCTGCCCTGAGACACTAGTGGGGAGACCATCCACCAGGAAAGGTGCCTTTTGCATGCTTCTGTAATCATGATCATGTGAGACATGGGTAGCTGCTGGAAAGACCATTGTGTGAACAGAAGCCATTGAAGGATTCTCATGTGAAATCGGGCCAGAGGGATTAAAAGAATTGCTGCTGCCATGGAACCCAGAGTTTGAAGGATGAACCTGACTTGGATCCTTTTGCTCTGCATTAGAATTTGAACTTGCTGGCGAATTGTAGACACCCTGTCTGGCGGCAGCCTTGCGGACATGTTCCTTGTGTCTAAGTCTGCTCCTATATAGGTAACAGATTGACAGCGCAACAAGACAGATTTTTCTAAGTTTATTGTGATGCATAGCTGGGAGCAGATTGCGATTGTGTAGTCCCTGGCTTGGGGAAGTTGATGCCTGGTAGTAGCAGTGAAGAGCCAATCGTCTAGATATGGAAACACCTGGAATCCTCGACGTCTCAGGTGTGCCGTGACCACTGCCATACATTTGATGAACACCCTGGGGGCTGTGGTGAGACCAAAGGGCAGAGCTCTGAACTGGCAATGACTGGCTCCCAGCCGGAAGCGAAGGAATCTCCTGGAGCGCCTGTCCATTTTGATGTGGTAGTACGCATCCTGAAGATCTATGGAGCACATCCAATTGTCCTGACCCAGAAAGGGTAGAATGGACTGTAGCATGACCATCCAAAACTTTGTTCTTTGAACAGACTTGTTTAGTCTGCTGAGATCCAGAATCGGTCTCCAGTCCCCTGTCTTTTTGGTACCAAAAAGAACCTTGAGTAAGTTCCGGATCTATGTTGGTCTGCTGGGACTTCCTGGATGACTCTTTTCTCTAGCAGTCTTGAAACTTCTATGACTGCTTGGTCCCTCAGATTGGGTGGAACATCTGGAAGGGATTTGCTCGAAGGTAAGGGGGGTTGAGAGAAGGGAATTTTGTAACCTCCGGATATAACTGACCGTACCCATCTCTCTTGTGTTAATTTTAGCCAGGCTTTTGGGTACAGTGAAAGTCTTCCCCTGACTGCCTCCAGAGGCGGGTTGCCAGCCAACCCTTCAGGGATGCTGAAAGGGCTTCTCATAGGTTCATAGGTTGGTACTAGGCTATCAGCCCTAGGGCCTATACAAGCCTAGCCATAACAATTCCCTGGCTATTTCTTCCCACATTATTTACTTTCCTGGACCCCTGTCTAGCAGGGTGACTGACGTGATCCCTGGGGTGAATTTCATTTCTCCCATCCAAACGTCAAGGTTCCTCTTGAAGAGGTCCAAAGAGGCACTCTGCTTGACATGTATGGGCAATCTATTCCAGAGTCTGGGGAGTCTCTAGGTCAGGAACCTATCCCTCCAGCATGTTTTGTTTATTGTGATGACAAGGTTTAGATCCCTGGAGCGTGTAGCTCTGAGGGATTGGGATTTCTTTAAGTGTAGCATGTCCAACAGCTCTGGGTTTGACATGGCCTTGTATGTTAAGCAGAGATCGCCTCTGAGTAGACGATATGACAGAGTATAGCTGGAGTTTTTAAGGCAGTCAGCGAGGGCATCTGCTTTAGGCCTGTGATTCTTTTAGTGAGGTATTTCTGAGGCCTTTCCAGTTGTTGCAGATGTCTTGAGAGGTACATACCAAATGGGGCGTTGTATTCTATAATGGGTCTAATGAGGGATGAGTACAGTGGGACAATGACCTCCTTTTTTCTGGATGAAAAGCCCTTCGTGATGAGGTGTGCTACATAGAAGGATTTCCTGACTGTTGTGGCGATGTGGTTATCGAAGGTGAGACCACTGTCCACCTGTGTCCCTAAGTCTCTTATCACACTTTCTGTGTTTAGTGTACTGCCACCTATATGGTAATTCATGGATACATGTTTTTTCCCAAAGGGGATAACAATACATTTCTTGACATTGAGCTTGAGCCCATGGCTCTGGCACCAAGCATATGTTTCTGTAAGGCCCTTTTGTAGAGTATCCACATCATTTGGGGATTCAATAATGGCTCCTAGTTTGCAGTCATCTGCAAATTTGTTGGCCAGAGTCCCTTAGTGTTGACCTGTACTTCAAAGAAGTAGATGCCAAACAAGAGCGGCCCCAGGACTGAACCCTGAGGTACTCCACTTGTCTGGAGCTGGATTTGGAGTCGGCTACTTTTACAGTGTGGGTTCTATCAGTAAGCCATTTAGCAACCCATTGGGTGACATGGGGATTAATACCCAACTTAGTAAGTTTATCTATGATTCCAGAGTGGGGGATGGTGTCAAAGGCCTTGGCAAGGTCTAGATAGGCTGTGTGGACCACCTTACCCTTGTCCATGGCTCTGGAGACTGATTCAAAGAAGTCAATCAGGTTCAGGAGACAAGATCGGCCCTTCACAAACCCAAACTGGGTGGGGTCCAGTGTTTGAAGGTTGACAATGTCTTTGTTTATAAGTTCCATGATAATACGCTACTGGAATCCCCTAGCCCCTACCGAGGATGAGTCTGTATTCCTGGATGCGTTTGGTTCCCGACCTTCCACCTCCTGTGTTTCTCCGCCTTTCGATCCACTTTTGTCAGTGGTGGCTCGGAAGGCTTGGTCAGCTCCGGATACAGTGGAACCAACCGAGAAGACCTGGTAAATTCATTACAGCACCCCAGGATAAGCAGTTCCTTTCGAAAGGTGTTCCTGTTGATGCCATGGTGGTAGCAGCAGCCATGAAAAAGTTCTGCGGACCCCCTCTGCCACGAGGGCGGTGTCTATTGTTGTTATTTCTTCCTCTGCCCCTGGAGGAAAAATCACTACGTGTGTCAGACGAGGCTCCCTGGGATTTTCGGAACCACATTTTACCACTCTTCTGACCCTTGGGGTATGGTCTGGAAGGAGTGGAAAAACAGACTCCCACGGCAGAGAGAGTCTTGCCTTCTTGCTCACACCTAGTCAAGGTGTCTTTTCACCCGTGGTCCAAAAAGAAAGGAACTATAAAAGGTTCCGCAAAGTTACACAGCCGCATCCATGCATGTCTCCTAAGGGTCATGCCCGTGCCTGTGGCTCTACTCGCACCATCGGCTGCATAAGAGATGAGCCTCATGGAGATGTTGACTACACAGTTAAGGGTTGCCAGCTGGGAAGCCACTTTAGCTTGAGCCTCCTCAGCTGATGGATCTTGAATGGTATCTCCAAGCTCTTTAAGGCGATCCCTCTGAAGCCGGGTAAAATGGCATAAGTAGTTCAGTGACCTCATAGAAAAGGTCGCTGAAGCAAACATTCACTTCCCATATCTGTCCATGGTCCTAGACTCCTTGTTAGGAGGATGGACAGACAACGTTTCCGCTAACTCCTTTTTCATGGCTGCTGCTACCACCATGGCATCAACAGGAACACCATTCGAAAGGAAATGCTTATCCTGGGGTGCTGTAATGAATTTACCAGGTCTTCTCGGTTGGTTCCACTGTATCCGGAGCTGACCAAGCCTTCCGAGCCACCACTGACATAAGTGGATCGAAAGGCGGAGAAACCCAGGAGGTGGAAGGTCGGGAACCAAACGCATCCAGGAATACAGACTCATCCTCGGTAGGGGCTAGGGGATTCCAGTTCCCCCTCTGCTTAAGCATTTTGAGGATGTCCGAAAAGGAAACATCTTCAGAGGGGGATCTCGGGGACCCTTCCGAGTCATCTAAGTCTGTATCAGAAGTGACAGACTCAGGGGAGTCAATGTGCTTCCTCTTGCACTTCTTCTTGCAAGGGGGCTCCTCTGAATGGTCAGGGGAGGCCTCGGAAGAAGAGGAAACACCCAATGGGGTGCCCTGGAGCGCCGGTTCCCCCACGCTTGGGGTCTGGAGGAGGAGCAGAGGTTGGCACAGGCACTGCAGGGGACGGAGCCGATGGGGCCGATAGTGGAGCTGACTCAGTGGCCAGCACACTCCTCATGACATTGAAGGCATCCCTGCCACGATGCAGAGAAGGCTCCGGTTCCGAGGAAATCGGAATCCTTCTCCGCACCGAGGGAGATGGCTCCGAGGCCGATGTAGGTGCCGAGCTCACCTGCGCCGAAGCTCTGAGAGGGAGAATGGGGTCGGACAAGGGTCCGATGCCACTCGCCCCCTCGGAGCCGACGAGGGAGCCCTGGCACCCAGATCCCTCGACGGGTGGCACCACCAAGGGAATCGGAGCTGACGATGGAACCAAAGGAGAAAGAGTTATCGGAGCCGACGGTTCCACTACACAAACCCCAACGAACTCCGGCTCCGAGCTCAATGGAGGCAGAGGAAGAACATCGATGGAAGTGGACGGAGCTGACACCTGTTGAGGAGGGCTGGACAACATCTTGGCAAGTGCCTGCGACTTAAGCAACCTACTGACCACTCTCTCCACATCGTGATCCGAGAGCCTAAGAGGATCGAGAGGAGTGAGATGACCTGTGACTGCGCTCGCTCTGAAGCAGGGGAGACCAAGGAGCCGAATGAATCGATTCTAGAGAGGGTGAGCTCAGCTTCTTGTGGCTCCGCAACGGCTCCGAAGTTTCTGATGGAGCCGACAGGGAGAAAGTCTTATCGGTTCCAGCCGGAACCGAAGTAGCAGGTATAGTCCGAACCAAAGACGGCTCCACACTTGGAGCCAACGATTTGGACGATTTTGGGGATTTCAGAGACTGAGTCTTGGCCGGTGAATCCTGGGGCTTTAAAAGGCCCCTAAGAATAAGCTTATTCTTACGCTCCTGCAGAACTCTTGGACTAAATGCATGGCAGATAGAACAAGAGTCCTGCAGGTGTACAGAACCTAAGCAATAGACGCAAGAAGTGTGCCCATCTGTCAGAGACATTTTCTGACAGCATGAGTCACACTTCTTGAATTCAGACCCCTTGGATTCTTTAGACATCCTGTAACCAAAAAGGCAACACTAGCTAATATAGCAATATACAGTCTACAGAAAAAAAAACACAGACAGTACAACATAATACAGACTAAAGTTTTTTTTTTTGTTTAGGAAGCCTCTAACTCAAACGACTGACCTAACCAGAAAGTATAAGGAAAGCCTCTAACCTAAACGGCTAACCTGACAAGAAAAGGATATGGAGGGGGAGGGGTAGAACTCTATAATTAAAACGAATTCTAAGAGGTGAGGGAGGACTACAAAAAATACACTCAACTACCACAACAAGTATAAAACTAAAAATTAGAATACCCTACCAAGAAAAAAGACTATTTCACAGAAAAAAGTTTTATAATAAAGTCAATACAAGTCTGAGCCAGAAAAACGTCACCTCACAGCTGAAGCGGCAAACGAGATCTGGGTAGCTAGCGCTAGGCATCATGAGATAAGGGGTAGCCTCAAGCCAGTAAACAGCTCTCGATCTATAGAAGATGGCCGAGTCGGAGCCGAGGATCGGCTCCGATCCCAACCAGCAAGAACGAAGGCGAGATAGACAACTTAACATCAAATGTTCTAATACTATATGTCTAGGTTGTACAATTTTCAAGATAAGGAAATTCGTTCATGAAAGTTTGCAAAAAATAAATAAATAAATAACTGGGGTTTGTATGCATTATAACATATTCTACCATTTACGGAAAGACTATGAATGCACCAACTATTATCACTGTAAGACCATTTCTTACTTGTAGCATTGCTATTTCTACATTTTTAATTGATTTTATTCTTTCACAAAATATGTACATTTGTTTATCTTATGCTTTTTAAGTTTATTTATCAGAAAATGCCCTGGAATGCAAGATGCGAAGACCCACTACTCCATATAAGTGACCCGCTGTATGCCTCCATTGCATACACTATATTCTCACCTGATATACTCACCTGATATGTACTTTTTTTGTAAATATTGCAAATAGGGGTTCTACTCCTGAGTATCTTATTGTTTGAGTATCTTATTGTTTTTCAAAATTGTTCTTGTACTTCTTTGTTTCTCTTACCTTGTATACCAGTTTTTTTATTGTTATCTAAACCATGTATGTACTCTGTAAACTTCCTTGGAGCTTTTATTTATTTTATTTATTTATTTTATTTTTATTTATCATTTGTTTACCGGGAAAGTCCGACTAGGTTCCACAGAGCCTGTTTTCAGCGGAGGCCCGGGGAGAAATGCTCCAGATTTCTCCCAGGATTCCACTGAAAACTGAGACGTTGTATCCAGTTGGATTTATCCCGGTAAAATAATGTTAAAATAATAATAAATAAATGTGTGTGGGCTGCTAAAGGTGTGTTATTCCACACCATATAGGTGTTAATGATGAGTTAACCTGTAATGCACTGTCTTCTATTTGCTTCAGCGTATTCTACCCTTAATACATGCATAATAAATAAATAAATACATTTTCTAAACAGATTTGTGTACAACTGCTACAAAATTTAAGGACGATCCGCATAAATAAAGCGATTGTCTTAACTCTGCCATTTTACTTCCGATCGTTTGAGCTCAATATTTCATGTTTTGATAATAAGACTTGTGCGACCTTAAATGATGTCCGAGGAAGAAATATGACACCTCCTGCTTATTGAGGAAAATGTTTCTCATAGCAATGACATCCAGGAAATGAGTAATACAGTAACGGGGAAACAGAGGCAGACGCAAAATAGGGGAAGAAAGTGAGACTCGTTTTTTTTTTCATGTTTAAGTCTGCTAACAGTCGAGGGTATTTTCCTGCTAGTCCAACAAAATATAGCGTTTAGTTGGCTTCATGACATTCAGGACTGTGCCCAGCGGTTTATATAGCTAATCTGTAAGAAGACTGTAAACGGGTATCTGCAAAGCAAAGTAAGTTTCATTTTGTTCCACCCACAAATAGCTTTGACGAAGATGAGACCTTGCATAACTCATTTTAGTACAAGTCTTGACATTTTTAACGATGCGCACAGTTAGGTCATTCCTTTTGCGCGCGCACGCACGCACCCTTTCATCACTATTTAAAAGTAACCTGAGTCGAAGATTTTATATCAGAATTGTATTAATAACGGGGTAACATCACAGGCGACAGCACACGTGTCCAGTACGAATGACAACGGCAATTTAGTTGTTGTTGTGATTCAGTTTTACCCGAATGAACAGGAGCGGATGACGTCCTCCACAGAGTGATAAAATAAATCACAACAGTACATCATGTACAGATACTGTAGTCGCTCAAGCTGTAGGTATGACAGAATGGTACTCTTGTGCTTCGTTGTTGTATGTGATGCTCTTGTGCTATTGCTTTTTTCCGGATGCTGTTCGCGCGCGCCTCGGTGTCCTGTACACTTCCTTATGTTGGACAAGTAGCGGGAAGTCGAAATCTATTAGTGTTTTCTTTGATGCCCTGTTACTGAATTTATTTCTTACCAAAGTAATAGCCAAGCGGGTCACACGAATCCACCACGAATTTAGAAAAGGAAACTGATAATGATAGTGTGTGTGTGTGTGTGTGTAGAGGGCTATCGTCTCCATACAGGTTACATAATAACTGACTTACAAGTTTGTTCATACACTCATTTCAAAGCATGGCATTTAACCATGCTATGTGTTCAGGTGTGTACACTTTGTGGTAACTTTGTAAGGAGGTGTGGACTACAAATTGAGCATGTTTAACTTTTAATACAATTATGCAGGTTTGTACGTAAGTACTAGGCTAGCTGCTTTTGTGGACCATTTTAAGCCTACCCCAGTTTTCCTGAAAGTTGAGAATCAAACTCTTTACTTTGTCTCTGTGAGATAAACACTTTACCTATTATGTCACCCCCCACCCCCGTGAAAGAATCAGACCCAGTACGTTGTATCTTCGAGGTAAAGAATTTGCCTTTACATTTTTACTTTATTCTTTCATGTGACTTAGCATGCATTTTTAGCAGCTGCAAGAAAGTTAAAAAACAAAACTCGAATCTGTACTGAAGCATGGGATAATAAGCTTTTGACAGTGGGGCCCCAGGCCTTCTTGCCACTGTTGTCCCCATCTCACCCCAATCCCCTGGTTATGTTCACATATTCAGGAGTAGACTTTTTAAATGTTCTGAGGCCGTTGTACTTTTGAAAGAATTTATCTCTGTCCAGGGCCGGATTAATAAAAAGGCTTTGACAACTTTACCCTGCTGGTGGAGAAGGATTGAACTCTCTAGCTTCAATTACTCGAGGTTCAACTTCCATACAAAATCACTGCCAGTGATTTGTGCTGTCAGTGATGTCCTTTTCTGGGGAATTTCTCCCCTTTTTCAAGTTAGTGGAATTGTGAAATTGGTCCAAAAGTTCAGAGGGTTGGGGGCTTGCCCCCCATTTAGGATGCAGAGGAAGCTTGCCCCCTATAAGACATTGCCATACCAAATAAAAAGTCCCCTTTATTTTCTGCTCCAGACCCATGCGGTTCATAATCCAGTACTGTCTCAGTCTGACAAGATGTGACAGTCATAAGGGGGCACTTGTGGAACTGATGAACATCTTGCCTGAGTCTGACTGGCCTTGAGCATTTCTCTACTGGTTTTTGAAAACTGTCTTCGTCTGGTAGATTGCTTATATCTCTTCAGCAGTGATCAAGCTGTAAAACGGATAGCGCCCCTGAACAGACTTTGATGAGCTCACTATGAAGACAGACTTTTTTAATAAAGTGACAGGAATAACTAGACTGTGAGACACATGGTTGTATTTCATGATTAAAAAACACAAAATCAGTTTATGGAATAGTTAACTACATAAGTTATTTAAGTAGCAAGCAGTGGTTTTTGGTTGTTTGGGTTGTGCAGCATTTACCCACAAACACTGGAGTTAGAAGTGCAGATGAGTAAATACTGCACAATCTACAGTGCCACCATTATTTACATCATACTTTGCTGCTTTTATTTTGGGAATTGCATTAGGACAGATTATTATTTTTATTATTATTTTATTACTGTTAGCATCTGTTAAGAAGAAACATATTTTTGCTTCTTTTGGCACTTTGCAGAATTTTACAGGATACATAGTGGAAAGGAGCTGTGTGAAAAATCTGTAATGTGTGTCATTTGCTTTGTAAGCAAGCCTTTGGAAAGTTTGCATAGTCCACCCCATTTTTTTTTATATCTGGACATCCTGGAGTTTGATAATTTATTTTCCATACCACAAGTGATACATTCTGATCCATATTTAATCTGCATGGAGGAACTTTATTTATTTACACAGCACAACAACATTGCTATGCAAAATAAGAAACTGCTGTGATTTGCAAGGAGCAATAGTAATTTTTGTGCAGTGTTTCTGAATTTGAGTTTCAAAGACAGCTCGCAGTTTCCTGTGTTGTTCCTTCTTATTATGACACATATTTTAGTACAGTCTTAAAATTTGAAACTGTGGCTGCTATACATTACATTATGTATTCTTAGGGAAAAATGTTACCAGCTAAATCAAAAGCATGGATTGTGCCTTCTTAACTTATAGGTATATGAGTATATTTATTTTCACAGCAGAGTTCATACAACTCTGTCATCAACTCCCAAACTGAATGCTGGTGATGTATTAAAAGTGAAAACACAAATGCTGCTATGATCAGAGGGCATTATTAGATTTATGGGAATGCAGATTGATAGCTACAGAAAGCAAAGCGATTGATCACAGTATTGCTTCAGCATATGGAACCTTTGGATGTATTTACACTTCAGTAAGCTTGTATCTAGACAGCTGCTTTGTTTTGCAGTGTTAGAAATACTTCTATTTTGCAGAATAAGTGCAAATGCAGGAAAAAAAACTTCATTTTTGTTTGAAAAGTAAAAGGAAAGAAATAAGAACTGTTTACTTCTCACCAGTGTGATTATGGTCATGATTTATTATTTGTTATGAGGATATAACCCTGCTTATTTCAGTAACAAATATTGCTATAATGGAGCTGCATTGTAGTTGGTCTAATCAAATATTTTGTTAGTAGAATTGTTCCATAGTTCTGTTTTGTTTTTTTCTCAGCAGCCCATTCATATCCCTCAGTTGTAATAAGAAATTTTATCACAGTGAAACCTGTATGCTGATTGTTTGAACAACATAATGTGTGGTATAATTAAACAGTTATTCATGGCAGAAGTATGGGTTACTGTAGGAATAATGTTTTACAAGAGTGAGGATTTTGGTTATGTTTAGTCTCAACTGATCAGGTTTGATCCTGGGGGCAAAGGTCAAGAAATCAAACAGGCATTAAGGGAGAACATTTCAGCCATAATTCTCATGCTCCAAGATATTGTTGTTTTAATGATTCATGCAGTCACTGAGCACATACATGTGAGTGTGTTACTTAGGGCTTGCATATAGACAATTGTCAGTTTTGACTGAGAGAAAAGAAGAGCTAATTACGATGGATAGGGCAACAAACAGTTTTACAAAAGAAGGCACTTTTATGCTGGCTTGCACATTGTCCAGTCAGTCGGCAGGTCAAAATCTTATGCAAATGAGAAAAGCATTTACATGATCTACCACCTACTTAAGGACAGCAGCAAACATTTTGAAGTGTCTAAGGCTGAAACATTCTGCATCAGTTGCATGCAATTTTGCTGGACACATAAAAAAGCCCCATTCAACAAACAGCTATTTTGAGCAGGGCATATAATGCTGATTTAGTATTGACATTCCCGTGTCTGTAGGCTTCCAATGTCTTATTTCTTTGCAATTTTGGAATTAAGCGTATCCACAATTTTCTGAGTGAAAGAAGGTACATCTTAATTAACTGTTTACATTACTTTATAGCAAGCTATTAAGAATGCTTCAGCACAGTTCTCTTGATCAGCTATTCTTACCATTTCATGAAACAGGCTTTGCTCTTTATGCCCAGTACATTATTTCTGTAGATACAATGCACAAATAAATATTTGTGTAATTGCACCTAAAACTGCAGATACTGCAGCCAATACTGACACTATAGGAGCTGGCTGATAAATGAGAATTTTACATCATGTTTTTAGTATGTATTTCTAACAATAACAAGTAGCAGTCCCACATAGTTTTAAGTTTTCTGAGCTGAAGGAAATTATGTCCTCAGTGTTGTAAGCAGGCAAGGTGTGCCCCTTCAAACTGCCCAAGAAATGGGCCTTTTCTGCTCTAACCCACTGAGATAGTATAGAATGTGATGCACTATGCTTTCAAGGAAAACTCAGTTATATTTTCAGCCACATTAGCTGGAAAAGACAGAACTAAATATTTGGTGGTTAGGTAGTCTTTGCTGAGCTGGTTACAGTTTCAGTGTGCTGAAAGCATTTGCATCTTTCCTTAATTTTTGACTTTTTCCAGTCCATAGGATTTTGGGGACTTTACTTAGTTGCATACAAAGGATGCATCTTATGAATTTAAACTTTGTATGTGGGGATCTGTTGGGCCATAAAGTCTTTTTTCCATGATAAGTGTAATTATACAACCAGAGTGCTTAGGCAAAATTGTTTAGTTCATTATATCTGCAGCTCAAGACCATTTTGGCACTTAGTTCATGTTAATTGCATATTTCGACCAATTGAGTGACAGCAGCTGAACTGACGTGGTATATGTCATCACATAAAGACAAATTTTATACTGTTAATGGTGGTGCACTGGAGCTGAACGGTACCAATATTGGCTAATGCTGCATTCTTCAATGCTTGCCTATACTAAGCAGTACAGCTAATACCACTCATAGGTCGAAGTATGAAAATTATGATCAAGGTATGAAAAATATGTTGAATGCTACCCAAACCTTTTGTGTAGCATACCACTTACAGCTGTCTCATATTTTTACATTTTATTGAACATGTATCTTTAATCACTTATGCTGCAATTTATTTACAGTCTATGCCAGCATTCAATATCTCCAAATGCTTGTTACAGTGATGTTCTTGATTTCTGCTTCAGATTACTATCCATGAACTAGTGGCCCTATGTCTGAGTGCGCAGTCACTGTAATGGAAAACTAAGTATGATTATGCTATTTTACAGATGTATCAACATTTTATAGTACCTGATTAGATGTTAATAACTGAACCAAACAGAAGAAAATTGTCACGTGTATCACCAGTAACCCAAAAAAATGGCAATTGGAAAGAGAGAAACACAGGAACTTATAGTAAAAACCTCTTCAGGTCAACTTTATTCACTTAATAAAGTTGACATGAAGAGGTTTTTACTACAAGTTCCTGTGTTTCTCTCTTTCCAATTGCCATTTTTTGGGTTAATGTTAACAATTGAGTAACAACATATTTTTCACACTGTTCAGCCGAGTTTTTCAGCATCTGTCAAGATTTTTTAGTTTTAATTTTTCTTCTGGCTAGCTTTGAATGTGAGTCTTGCAGCTGAGGTATTCAGCTTTCCAGCAGGATGTTTTAGGAAAACAACTATCTGGAATGCATGTGGGTGCTTCTGATTATTTATTGTTCTGTGTCTCTGTACTGTGTTGTATAATGTGCAGTTTACTCCTGATTATAGGTGTAGTCCAGCATATATTCTAGCCATAGTATACTAAACAATTTTTAAGGAGCAACATTTTGTCCCATCTTCAAAAATGTAAATGAAATTAAAATGATATAAGCGGGACAAAAAATAAGATAACTACCTCCAGTGTGGTGTTTGCTTGTTATTAGCTGTCCAGTTGAAGGTTTCTAATGTAATAATATTGTATATGCAGTGCACTTTTATTATTTAAAATATATGTAACAGTGGAAAACAGTCATGTTGCTGAGGTAACAGGAAAGATGAGAGTAAACACTACAGTGACAGTCACCTTCTTGCCATGGATTGTTGAAATTACATCATGGTATTTCCAAACTTTTTTATGCTGTTAGTCTGAATTGCAGAGTATGTTAACAGTGTCCAACATCTTCAGGTGCACTAGGTTTTGATTTTTTGTAGTTGCTGTTAAAGGACTATTCTACCCCAATATAGCTTACTTCTAAAAATACATTTACTCATCTTGAGGGTCGCAGTAGCCTCCTGTGCACTGTTATGCTACTGGTATGCCACTTTCTGCTACACCTCTCAAAAAATTACTCCACTTTTTTACCACATTGCCTCTATAATCCTTTAACCACATCCATAATTATTTGCATTGCTACAGCTTGGCAAGCAGAATTACATTTTTGTACTACATTAATTATGTTTGGCTGCTGCTCCTTATCTTCACTTTATCTTTTATGTCAGGCTTCTTTTTCTGTACAGCTTTCATTTTCTGTATTTTGTTTATGATTTATTTCTCACATGATCTCTTCTGGCTATCCAGTCATCCATTTCACTTCATTAATCCATCATTTCCACCCATTGTCTAAGCACACATATTTGCTTAACTCCTACTGTATTCGTACACCTCATAAGGTATGTTCATCTCTTCTTGTATTCTTTTGAATGCTTCATGTTTCACTGTTTCTCCTTTTAAAATGTCTGGGGGCTTTACAGACTTCTGTACTCTTCACTTTTCCATATAGTCTCATGCTTAATCCCAAAAATGCCTTACACATTTAGATGAATTCTTAGAATATATGTAGATGGCCTCTAAAGGACACTTCAAAGCCTTTGACTTGGAAGAGTCTAATGTCCTTAAACAGTCATTTGTATATATCCCATGGGTCTCCTTCAAAAGCGATTTAGAGTATTACACAGTGAAGACTATTTTTATTCGGCTTTGTTTTCAATTTCTGTTGTAATCTTCCTATATGTTTTGTTATTTTCATCCTATTGTATCTTCCCATCTGTGTACCATTTTATCCATGACTTCCTAAAATGTTTTTTATTTCCTTGCCCAAGAAGAAATGTATGGCCATTGCTAGACATTTTTCCCTGGCAGACTCTTGTATTAGATGGCCTTAATTTTGAAAGGAAGCAATGCATGTACTATATCTGTTAAAGGAAATACCTTCACATGAAGAATATATCCAAAAAAAAAACAAAGTCTGTTAACACCACTAGTTAAGTGCTTTCATCCTGCAACAGGACTTCATCAGAACTAGTATAAACCTCATTCCACACACTTGTAAGTAAACAGTCATGTGATTTTGTCATGTGACTAAGTTTATCACTTAATGACACTGCTTCATAATAAATTTTAAACTGAATATAAATAAAAGTAGAAATGAGTATGAATAAAAAATAGAATAAACACATGAATAATAACATTGAATGTTAAGTTGTCTATCTCACCTTCATTCTTGCTGGTTGAGTTCGGAGCCGATCCTCGGCTCCAACTCGGCCATCTTCAAAAGCTCGAGAGCTGCTTACTGGCTCGAGGCCCCCCCTATACCCCATAATGCCTGGCGCTAGATACCCAGCTCTCATTTGCCGCTTCTGCTACTAGGTTGTGTTTACTGGCTCAGGTCATATATTTTCTCTTTATTCACTATATTTAGGACTTTTTTGTACTTTATTGAATATACGCTTATTGTCATAGCTTAGTAGGTTCTATGGCAGTTTGTTAGTGTTCTCCCCCCTTAAAAACTTGTTTTCTCCTTAGAGAGTTTTCCTCTCCCTCCCCCACTCCTGTTTACCTTTTCAAAGTAAGCCGTTTTAGTTAGAGGCTTATCATTGTTTTATTTTTTAAGGTAGACAAAGTTCATTAGAAATTGTGGTAGTTGTAGGTCTTATATAGTGTGTGTGTGTGTGTGTGTGTGTGTGCTGTTAGGGTGTGGTAACTTGTGTGGTTTGTGTATATTTTTTTCCATTTACCTAATCTCCTTTATACTTGTTCTTTGTAATTGATTTTCCTTCACAGGAATGTCTAAAGACACAAACGTGTCGGGATTCAAGAAGTGTGTCTCGTGCTGTCAGAAAATGTCTCTGACATATGGTCACACTTCTTGTGTTTATTGCTTGGGCTCCCTACACCTGCAGGACTCTTGTTCGGTGTGTCACGCCTTTAGTCCAAGATTCCTGCAGGAGCGTAGGAATAAGCTTATCCTTAGGGGGTTGCTTAAACCTGAAGGATCACTGGCCAAGACTCAGTCAGTAAAACCTTCTAGGCCATCGAAGCCGTCGGCTCCCAGCTCGGAGCCGTCGCTGAGTATGGCTTCTGCTTCAACTTCGGTTCCGGCTGGAACCGAAGCACCTATCTCTACGTCAACTTTGGCTCCGACCAAAGCCGAAGTACCTATCTCCCAGTCGGCCCCGACTCTTCGGTCGGAACCGTCAGGGAGTCGAAAACGCTCCAGGTCACCATCCTTGGAGTCGATACACTCGGCTCCAGGGTCACCCTTATTGCAATCTGAGCGTAGTCATCGGTCCCACTCTTCTCGGTCGTCTAGGTTATCTGACCATGATTTGGAGAGAGTGGTGAGCAGGCTTTTAAAGTCGCAGGCCCTGGCAAAAATTCTATCCAGCCCCCCTCATCAGGGCTCGGCTCTACCTGTTTCTCCGGTAGTTCCTTCTTCGACTCATCCCTTGAGTTCGGAGCCAGAGCATGCTGTGGCTGGAACTGTGGGTCTGTCGGTGCCGATACCTCCCCTTTCGGTTCCGTCGTTAGCTCCGATCTCTTCCATGGTGCCGTCCTTGGAGAGATCTGGGCACAGGGACTCCCTTGTTGGCTCCGAGGGGGCGAGTGGTATCGGACCCTTGTCTGACCCTGTTCTCCCTCTCGGAGCTTCGGCGCAGGTGAGTTCGGCTCCTACATTGGCTTCGGAGCCGTCTCTCTCGGTGCTGGGAAGGATTCCGGTCTCTTCGGAGCCGGAGCCTTCTCTGGTATCGGGAAGGGGCGCCTTCGAGTTCATGAGGAGTGTGCTGGCATCTGAGTCAGCCTCACGGTCAGCCTCATTGGCTCCTCCCCCCATGGTGCCTGCTCCTGCCTCTGCCCCTCCTCCAGACCCCAAGCATGGGGAACAAGTGCTCCAGGGTGTATCTTCCTCTTCTGAGGCCTCCCACGTTCATTCAGATGAGCCTCCTCGAAAGAGGAAATGCAAGAGGAAGCATGTTGACTCTCCTGAGTCTGTTACTTCAGATACTGACTTGGAGGAGTCGGAAGGGTCCCTGAGATCCCCCTCTGAGGACGTCTCCTTCTCAGACATCCTTGAAGTCCTTGGGCAGAGGGGGAACTGGACTACCATTAACCCTTCCGAGGATGAGTCGGTATTCCTGGATGCGTTTGTTTCCCGACCCTCCACCTCCTGAGTGTCTCTGCCTTTCGATCCACTGATGTCGGTGGTGGCTCGAAAGGCGTGGTCAGCTCCAGACTCAATGGAGCCAACTCCCCGTAGGCCCACAAAATTCATCACTGCCCCTCAAGACAAGCAATTTCTGACCAAGGGTGTTCCTGTGGATGCCATGGTGGTAGCAGTGGCCACTAAAAAGGAGTTGGCTAAAACTTCTTCGTCTGTCCATCCCCCTAATAAGGAATCTAGGACGATGGACAGATATGGGAAGTGGATGTTTTCCTCAGCAACCTTTTCTATGAGGTCTCTGAACTATTTGTGCCATTTTACCCGCCTTCAAAGGGATCTCCTTAAAGAGCTAGGAGATACCCTTCAAGATCCATCAGCTGTGGGGGCTCAGGCTAAGATTGCCTCCCAGCTGGCGACTCTAAATTTTGTAGTAAACTCCCCCATGCGGCTCATCTCTTATGCAGCCGATGGAGCGACTAGGGCCGCAGGCACAGGTGTGGCTTTGAGGAGACACGCTTGGATGCGGTTATGCAACTTTGCGGAACCCTTCAAGACGTCTTTCACCAACACCCCCTGTGATGGTTCTGCTCTGTTTGGACCACAGGTGAAGGATACCCTTACCAGGTGTGAGCAGGAAGGCAAGACTCTCTCTGCCATGGGAGTCCAGTTTTCCACTCCTTCAAGACCATATCCCAAGGGTCAGAAGAGTGGGAAGATGTGGTTCCAGAAATCTCAGGGAGCTGTGCCTGACACACGTGGAGAGTTCCCCTCCAGGGGCAGAGGAGGGAACAACAATAGATGCCACCCTAGGGGCAGAGGGGGTCTGCAAAATCGGGGCCAAAGAGAATCCTTCTCTGACACGCCCTTCCAGCATCCCTTAAGTGCTGCCCGACTGTCCACCTTCGGAGGCAGTCGGGGGAAGATTATCGTTGTACCCAAAAGCCTGGCAAAGTATAACACAAGACAAATGAGTACTTTCTATCATATCCGAAGGCTGCAAAATTCCCTTCTTTCGCACTCCAGTCTTTTCCAACAAATCCCTTCCAGATGTTCCACCCAATCTAAGTGATCAAGCAGTTCAAGAAATTTCAAAACTGCTAAAGAAAAAGAGCCATCCAGTCAGTCCCAGCAGACCAACAAGGATCCGGAACTTACTCAAGGTTCTTTTTGGTACCAAAAAAGATGGGACTGGAGACCCATTCTGGATCTCAGCAGATTAAACAAGTCTGTTCAAAGAACGAAGTTCCAGATGGTCACGCTACAGTCCATTTTATCCTTTCTGGGTCAGGACAATTGGATGTGCTCCATTGATCTTCAGGACGCGTACTACCATATCAAAATGCACAGATGCTCCAGAAGATTTCTCTGCTTCCGGCTGGGAGCCAGTCATTATCAGTTCAGAGCGCTGCCCTTTGGTCTCACACAGCCCCCAGGGTGTTCACCAAATGTTTAGCAGTAGTCACCGCTCACTTGAGATGGCAAGGTTTCCAGGTGTTTCCATATTTAGATGACTGGCTCCTTACTGCAACCACCAGGCATCATCTGCTGCTAGCCAGAGACTACACCATCCAAACGTGCTCTACTCTAGGCATCATAGTAAATTTCGAAAAGTCTGCATTGTCGCCTTGTCAATCTATCAACTTTATAGGCGCAAATTTAAACACAAAGGAAATGTCAGCGACTCTCCCAGCAGACAGAGTGTTAGCCATTCGATGACATGTGCAGGTCTTATTAGGTTGCAAAAAGATTCAGCCCAGATTTGTCCTAAAAACATTGGGTCTCATGGCAGCGGCTATAATGCTAGTTCCCCTTGCACGTTTTCACATGAGGATTCTTCAGTGGATGTTGTTCACACAATGGTCCTTCCAGCAACTCCCAATGTCTCACATGATAATGATCACACAGTCATGCAAAAACCAACTTGTTTGGTGGATGGTTTCCCCATCATTACACCAGGGCAGACCATTTGTTTTTCCTTCTCCAGTAGCTACGGTGACCACGGATGCCTCCCTGATCGGGTGGGGGGGGGGGCATTTTGAGGGCAGAACAGTCCAAGGCACCTGGCAGCCTCACGAGTACCATCTGCATATCAATGTCTTGGAGATGAGAGCCGTGCTTTTAGCGTTGCAAGTTCTTCAGAACTCACTTCCCACCGGGACCATTACAATTCAAACAGACAATATGTCAGTGGTATGGTACATCAACAAGCAGGGCGGAACCAAGTCGTACCCCTTATGTCGAGAAGCACTCAGACTTTGGCAGTGGGCGATCTCTTCCCAATGGTTTCTGATAGCAGCGCACATCCCTGGGAAGTCCAACGTTATAGCAGACAGGCTGAGCAGAGCAATTCTTATGCCTCACGAGTGGTCTCTCAATCAGACTGTGGCGGACAAAATCGTCCACAAATGGGGTCACCCTTGCTGTGACCTTTTTGCCACCCCCTTCAACAGCAAGTGCGACAATTTCTTCTCTCTCCTTCCTCTCCCCGGACACCTCCCCAGAGACGCTCTAGTTCACGATTGGCCCCAGGGACTTCTTTATGCATTCCCTCCATTTCCCCTGATTCCCAAACTAATTCAGAAAGCTACCACATTGGGATGCAAGATGATCCTCATTGCCCCTTACTGGCCTCGACAAATTTGGTTCCCTTTCCTGCATCATCACCTTCTGGAGCAGCCCTGGACCCAATTCCAGAACTCCTGATCCATCAATCGGGTGGGCTGCACCAATCTCTTCAGTCTCTCCAGCTGACTGCTTGGTTTCTCCACTTTCGACCTTAGCCAGGCTTCCCAACATCTCTCATTCGGTGTGTGAAATCATCTTATCCTCGCATAAGTCGACCACTAGGAAAACCTATGCTAGCAAGTGGAAACGTTTTTCCTTATGGGCAGAGAACAGGAAGATAGATCCCTTTTCAGCCCCTGTGCACCATATTTTAGAATTTCTAGCAAAGCATTTTTGAACAGGATCCTCTACTGCCACGATTAGAGTTCAGCTAGCTGCAATTTCAAACTTTCATACGGGCCTATCTGATTCCAGCATCATGTCCCATAAGCTTTGTAAAGCCTTTCTTAAAGGGACCACTCTACTCAGGCCCCCAGTAAGAGATCCCCCGCCTCCGTGGGGTCTGAATTTGATTCTAGCTTCCCTGATACTGCCCCCCTTTGAACCGGCAGCTTTCTGTTCCTTGAAGTTTCTTTCTTGGAAAACCCTTCTTCTGGTCGCAGTTACGTCGGCCAGAAGAGTTTCTGAACTTCAGGCTCTTTGTGTTTGTCCTCCTTACCTAGATTTTCACAATGATAGAGTTTCTCTTCTGACTAACCCTTCCTTTCTTCCAAAGGTTACTTCTGATTATAATTTGAATCAGTCCATTGAACTACCTGTGTTCTTTCCAAATTATTCCAACAAGGCAGAATACAAGTTACATCAGCTGGACGGCCATAGACAATTATGCTTTTACTTGCATAGAACAAGGCAAATCAGAAAATCAGACCAGTTGTTCCTGTCTTACGCTGAAGGAAAACAAGGCATACCGGTGTCAAAAGTCACCTTATCTAGGTGGTTGACTTCTACTATTACCTTTATATGTCAGTTAAGAAATAAAGAGCTTCCTGCTAAACCCAAAGGTCACTCCACCAGAGCTCTAGCTACTTCTGTGGCTTTTCAGTCCAGATTGCCAATGGAAACTATTTGTGCGGCAGCTACATAGGCTAATCCACATACCTTCATTTCACATTATAAACTGGATGTGGCTTTCAGAAGCAGAGCTGATTTTGGTTCCACTGTTCTGAAGAGTCTGTTCTGATGAGCCACCCAGGATTGAGGTGCTAGGGACGCTGTCCCAACCAGCAAGAATGAAGGCGAGATAGACAACTTAACATTAGGAAGTTATGTACCTACCGTAACGTTCAATGTTAGTTGTCTTCTTCTCGCCTTCTTTCTTGTGTCCCACCCTCCATCCCCCTATCCTAGTAGACCGAGAAGAGTTCCTTAGGTTTGTTGATCACTGGCTGAGTCTTCTCTGGCTATTACTTCTGTCAGTCTCTCCAGTAGGTTCCTGTATCCTGCTACAGTTACTGTATTATCATGATTATTATTATTATGCCTGTAGTTAGGTTACCAAACGAGATCTGGGTATCTAGCGCCAGGCATCATGGGGGGGTATAGGGGGGGCCTCGAGCCAGTAAGCAGCTCTCGAGCTTTTGAAGATGGCCGAGTCGGAGTCAAGGATCGGCTCCGAACCCAACCAGCAAGAAAGAAGGCGAGAAGAAGACAACTAACATGGAACGTTATGGTAGGTACATAACTTCTTAATCAATGACTACTGTTAA
Source organism: Protopterus annectens (assembly GCF_019279795.1). Classification (NCBI taxonomy): domain Eukaryota; kingdom Metazoa; phylum Chordata; order Ceratodontiformes; family Protopteridae; genus Protopterus; species Protopterus annectens. The sequence continues at coordinate 223,078,102 of NC_056748.1, forward strand.
AAACATGCAGTTGTAAAATCATATTACAGTAAAAAAGATGTTATGCAATAAATATCATTATGGCTTTTTAAACAAGACCCAGAAAATAAGCAAGCATTGTGTCACTTTTCCCCATGCTCCCAAAACTGCATGTGGAAAATAATAGTGCCAAAATTATAATTTTGCTGCTCGCATTTTCAAATCATAGCTGTTAAGTATTTTGTCATTCATCCTGGGGGTGCATTAGCATGTAACCTAATCTCCGATTAGAGTTCTGTATGTTCAGTCTTATACTCCCATAACCCGCCCCTTGTGTTATAATGGAATTGTTCAATGATACAAAAATAAAATTTCTTATGCTGTTCACACTCCAACGTGTGTTTATATTTTCCTTTCTTATCTCATACAGGTGTTCATATAGCTTTTTTTCTAAGGCTTCTCTCTGTTTTTCATACAAAATACAATTGGCAGGGGTCACAGAAGAGTATATAAATGACCCCTACCATCCAGCAGTCATACCTTTCTTTAAACTCAAATGTATGCTCATATTTGTAATTTTAAACTATTGCTTTCATAAATATTATTACACTATGTGCAAGTCCCACATTTTCCCATCCCCATATTTCTACCCTAAATGCTTCTAATATCACTAAAACTTTCAAAAACGTTCCAATTCCTTTCTAAAAGTGAATAATAATACAGATTATGAAAGATCTATGGTTTTAAAATGTAGTGTTGATAGCAACTTGATACAGTAAACTTTTAGAAGGAATTGGAAGTTTTTTGAAAGTTTTGTGATATTAGAGGCATTTATGGGGAAAATGACAACTTTGTGTTTAGTAGACACATCTGAATAGCAAGAGTCCTTAAAGGAAATATGGGGACCAGGAAATGTGGGACTTGCACAAAGTGTAATATTTATGAAGGCAATATTTAAAATTAAAACCTTGAGTATACGTTTGAGTTTAAAAAAAGGTATTATTGTGGGACAGTAGGGGTCACTTATATATACTGTTGTGACCACCTGTCAATTGTATTATATGGAAAAGCAGAGATAAGCTTTAGGAAAAGGATATATGAACACTTGTATGAGATTAGGGAAATAAATGAAACTAATGCACTGTATAAGCCCACTCATTCCCCTTCAATGCCCTCATTTTCCTGGTATGTCTACACTTGTCTGATCTCCCTCCCATTAGAAAAATTCTGCAAGTAAGGAGGCCTTTAACTTCCTATAAAAATCACCCTTCCAAGATGTCTCACCAGACTAGAAAGGGTTAAGATACTGTTGTAGATTTTTTTGATGTCCAAGATGACAAGGCACCACAGTCCAATTACAGATCAAATTGACAGAAACATACTCATTCTCAAACAAACTTTTTGGATAGCCACAGTGTAGTCTGTCTTTCCCTGTTTTTCAGAAGGAGGATAGATGTACTTTTGGACCTCCAAAACACCTACTTATTCAAGAGGATCTCCAAAGGAGTCAAGAAGGTTCTAATACTTTTACTTAGGATCCAGTCATTACTAGCTCCCGTTCAATCAATTCAGCCTCATCTAAGCCTCCATGGTATTCACAAAATGCATATTTGTTGCTGCAGCCCACTACAAGTTGCTGAGAGTCAAGTCCTTGCCATACTTAAATGGTTTCTAGCTGCTCCATCTGCTCAGGCCCTGATCAGTTATAGAGACTACTTTCTCAAAATGTTACATTCCCTGGGAATAACAATAACCCTTGTGAAACCCCACTTGTTACCATCTCAACTACTGACATTCAGTGGATGCCAATTGGGTGGAATGTTTACTGTCAGTACATACCTGCATGTCTGAGATACTTTGCTCCAAAGCTGTTTCAGCACATTGGTGCTTAAAGAATTTGGTACTGGTGACTTTGGCCCTCGATATGGTACCCTATGCTAGAGTTCACATGATGGTAGTATAGTGGACACTAAAGGGATAGTCCCAGAATTTGTTTGTTTTGATTCTGGTCTTTGTTTACATTTTAAGTCTGGCTTTCTGACCATGTCCCAGCTTTGGCTTCGGGAGTTGGGTGAGGGGTGCTTACAGGAAGCTTCAATGGTCTTAGTCAAGTTCCATCTCAAACTGCAGTTGTACTCGCAACAGGTCTCACTGAGTCATTCATTAGTTTCACTTTTGCTTTTTATCCTCAGAGAAAAGTAGCCCTTCAGGAATTTTATGACTTTACTTGCTACTGCAACCTGTGATAGTTAATAATACTAATTCCGAGATTGCTTTACTATGGAGTAAGGGGATACGTTAATAGACTGGTAAGATGTAGTATAAATTCACAAAACTGTATTCTTTTGACTGTACTGCTTGCAGTCACATTATGCAGAAAGAATAAAGGAAATAAAGAGCTGCACAATTAAGATAAGCTTTTTAACAAGTTCATAAAAAGTAAACACTGAGAGTCATGGCTAACCAACCTTACCACAAACACACACAAAAATGTAATAACATTATTGTTTTCCAGTGATTGGGGACTGAAAGCTTTGACAGGAACTGAATATTGTTAAATGTGTTCACCAGAGGGAATGAAAACGGGGCTGCATAAAGTAAATAGAAACCAGGAGTAGGGTTGATGATGACATGGTAAGTGGGTGGTGACAACTGGGAGGTATCAGGACAAGTTTTTTTCAGTCAGAATTTGACTCTGGGATTGTCCCCTTAAGGGTTAAGTGTTCTCAGCTTTCAAATCCCATTTCCGCCTCCATTAGGATAGCCAAAATCTACAAATAGCATCTGCAGTGGTGGATGATACAGAACAGTCTTACTTGTGGGAATTTCTTCCAATTGCCAGCTCCCTAAGCCACAGTCACTACACATGAAGTTGCCTTAGGGATGTACTACAGCAGGCTGTCTGGATATTTCATGAAGCCTACATGCACATCTCTGTTGTAGAGATGAACACCATTCAGCTTACACTGTTAGCACTTCAGGAGTTCCTTCCTCGGGGTGTAATTGTCAAAGTGATTTGGTACATCTTCATTTGGGAGGTGACTTGAGTCTTACCCCATCTCCCAAAAATCATTGATAGTCTAGAAAAGGGCCATTCAGTCCAAATGCTTTCAGGTAGCGAGGTTTATTCCAGGGGAGGCAAGTTCCTTGCCCAAGGCTGAGTGGTTACTTTTTCATGCCCCATAATTATTCCTTCAGTCACATAGTAACTCACAAAATGTTCTGCCTTTTGGAACAACCCTCATATTGTCTGGCAATTGGTATGGAGGATTAAGGTGCTATTAATGAGCTGTTTCCTGTGGTCCAGTGGTCCAGGGTTTGATTCCCTCAGCCTCACTTGTCAAACTGTGTGACTCTGAGTAAGTCACTTAACCAGACAACTCTGCTGGGCTGAGTCAGAAAAGCTCTATGGGGATAAGTACTCTACCCAGGTAAACAATTACAAAAAAAAAAAAATTAAAATAAAAAAAAAAAAATTGTATGCAGTCTGTTTTCCCTCTGACCAGTATCCAACACAGTGACTTCTTTTCCCAGATTATATCTCTGGAGCAGGGGTGTTGGATGCCCTTGGCCACAAGTTTCTCCCTGGACCCCTTTATGCTTTCTCCCATTTCATCATAAAAAGACAGCCCTTGTAAATTAATTAATTAATTAATTAATTAATTAATTAATTAATTAATTAATTGATTGATTAATTAATTAATTAAAGGGTCCCCATTATCTAATATGGGTCTTGTTGGGTGAAATATTCCTTTAATTCATTGTAAAAGTAAACATAATATAGATAATTCAAGTTGTAAAGCACTGTCTCTCAGACATTAGTTAAACATCCCCACACTACTTCTACATGTATATCATAGTAGTGAGGCCGAGGCAGTGTTTTAAGACTGCAAACTAATTAAGAACTTGAAGCATTTGCTTAAATACAAAATTACAAGTGAATTTATAAAAAATGTATCTTTGTTTTTAGGGAAAATCTAAGTGCACATAATATAGATCATTGTAGATACCAGGTGATGTCATACAAAACATAAAAGAATGAAAAAAAATCACTTAAATCTTTACAAGCCTTTCAGAAAGTGACTGGAGAAAGTATTTTGATTTATATGCCTTGGAAGTACCTTGTGATTTAGTTATGTCTGTTTCACATGCTACAGACACAATGATGATGCAGATGTTGGGACAAGGAACATCACTGTAACTGCATCACATTCCTTTCACGTTTCTGTATGAGTGGCTGCAAAGAAATGCAGTGCAGCATACCTCTCAACCTCTTAGTGCAAGAAATTTGGACAAAGCCTAAATAATGGGGGGGGACAAAGGACCAAAAATAGGGACAAATTTCAAATATTGCTCTTATAAACTTAGAAAGTTGCTAGAATAACAGGGTTTCTATTAGTGTGCATTTTCTGATGAATACAAAGTCTGAAACTCAAATGTATGTCACTAGTCAAACTCAAAGTAAACTTTATTGTCACTTAGACCCACACCTCAGTCCAGGTTAAATGACATTTCATTGCTTTGAGCTCTATGTGCAGACAATACATAATTTTTTTTATTTGTATCTGCTATATTTATAACATTTGACATGATACATGAACATAAGTACATTTTTGTATCTCCAATAGCAGCACTTACTGTTGCACAGGTAGATATATTGCACAGCTGGGACTTGAGCAAAAAGACTAGAGCACTTTCAGTTGTATGGAATGTAACTTGTTCTACGAGTTATTGCACAAAAAAAGTAAGAAGCTTTCAATGAGCTATTGCATAGCTGAGAAGAACCTAACAGTGGGTTAATTGCACTTTATGGAAAGAGATTCCCTTCAGACTGTGTGGCCTCTGACTAGGTGACTGTTGGTTTGCATTGCTACTCAAGTTTAGTAGTCTGATAGCCTGAGGAAAGAAGCGATTTCTGAATCTAGTCATTTTGCAATGTAGACTTCCTTAGCACTTGTCCAAAGTTAAGCAGAAGAACAGTCCCTGAGCCGTGTGGGTTTTGTCTCTTTCAATCTTTGTAGCTCTATCGAGACACCATGCAGAGTGCAGATCCTGCATAGATGGAAGCATGGACCTGGCGATCCTGTCTGCCACCTTCACCACTCTTTGGAGAGCCTTACAATCTGTAGCCTTGCAGTTCACATAATATACTATGATATTGCTTGTCAAGATGCTTTCAATGGTGTCTCTGTAGAAGGTTGTGAGGTCTGAAGATGAAAGGTTTGCTCTCTTCAACCTGAGTAGGAAGTGGAACTTTTGTTGTGCCTTCTTGACAATGTGATTTGTATTAGTGGACCATGTCAAGTCTTCTGCCATGTGCACCCCCAGGAATTTGGTGCTTTTCATCTTTTCTACTGTTTCTCCTTTGATTGTGAGAGGGAGATGTGTCTAATGTTTTTTCCTGAAGTCTACTGTCACCTCTTTGGTTTTGTTTATGTTCAGTGCCAGGTTGTTGTTGTCAAACAGTCAATCAGACGCACCTCCTCCCTGTATGCTGTTTCATCACCATTGCTGATTAAACCTACAGTCCTCATTGATTTTCCAGAAAACCACAAATTTTGAGGAACAGACCATAAATATGAGGTAAAAATCTGGACATTTTGCGAAATTCTAGACAGTTGAGAGGTATGCAGTGCAGTTCTCAGAGTTAACATTTCTCTGGCATTTGGTTTTAGTTTATGCTTCCAATTGTGCTGCTATTCCTGTTTGTCCTTTATTTCATATTGTGAGGACATTACATCATAATTAACGCACCACTGTCTTCTAGCATTTTTCTGCCTGTCAGTGTCTGTTTTCTTGTGTGTAAGGTATGTGCGTAAGGTTGAACTAGCGTTTACTAGGTGCTGCATTTCTTACTTGCTACCTTTCTTGTCTTAGTCTAAATTACCATCTGTTATCTGTGGGGTTATTTTTCAGAGTTGATGTTGATCATATGAGGGAAAGTGAGAGAAGCTTATCTGAATGTTTGTTATTTTGTTAAATCCCTGATTTGCATATAGTGCTAGCAGTCAGCCAGAGTGTAGGGCTGTATGTAGCAGTTTTACACTGTTTGCATTTCCCCAAGCTTGTTTGGGTCTATACAGGAGCAGTTCCGGTAGTGTAATTCAAGTTCCCATTGCCACAGTACCTCAGCAGCAAGCCACAGTTTATTTAAAGATGTCTGCTTTGTAGCTGGCATCTCACTGTAGCCAGTGTCACATGACTTGGATGCAGTGCCACTCTCAGCAGCTTAGAAAAATAGTGTCCTTTCTGTCTGACTGTTAAGCTGTTCAGTCTGACTGTTAAAGTTGCAGCTGAAATCTTTGCTGATCCTGTACCAATAATGAAGTTTGTATTTTCTTCCTGTTCGTTTCCTTCTGTTTTTGTGTTGCAGTCTTGTTACATAATGAGCTTTATCCCCTAGATTGATTTACTTTGCTTTTCCTTTGTTTTTTGACATGTGTTATTATTATTATTATTATTATTATTATTATTATTATTATTGTTATTGTTATACAGAGACATTGCTTTAGACACAAGCAAAAACAAATTCTGTAGACCTGCGTTCTCCAGCCAAGACCTTGTAGCAGTGTTTCTTTAAAGGATCTCTGCCCAGGAAGGTATGACTTGGTACAAGCACTTGTTCCTGTGGTGGTTGGGCTTCAAACAAAATCTTTAATCAGTTCATTTTGCTAAGCTTGAAGAGCTAAGTTTTGACAGGAACCTTGGTTATTTGTATTCCTCTTTTGTTTTTTTTTCCTCTCTTGCATTGAAGATGCAGTTTTTACATAAACTGTAGGAGTTTGATTATCTCTATTAAGTCATACTGAAGAAGAACATAGTTCTTTTACTGCTTAATGTTCACAAAGTAAATCAGAGAAGGTAAGATAAAGTAGGAATCTGAACTGTGTTTTTAAAATGAAATGCTGTTTTCTGTTTGTGTGTTTCATATATTTTTGTTGCCATAATAGCTGCATTAACTGCTATTTTCATATTGTGGCAGGTGACTGCAACTGAATTTGCAATCATGACTTACGCATTTTAAACTGTACCTATACATTTATAGATATAATTAATTTTTCTGATCTTGTAACATAGTCTATTTTAGTTCACTTTAGTGCTGACTCGGCTCTGCTTTTCTTTGAAAAAGGGAATTTAGTTCAAAGTGGTTCAACTCTGTGTTCTACACACAGCTACATCATAAGGTGTCACAGAACTGTGGTGGTAGGGATTATCCCAATGCACTGGTAAAGATTTGAGCTAATAGCCTTCCACATTGGATGGTAGCTGACAGAGTGGTGCTTTTAGGTGCCTTATCAACCATTACCATTTTATGTTCTACTTTTCTGAAAGTTAAAGGATGAGGATATGTAAGCCCAGGTGGTATAAGACACTAGACATGTCTTGGGAACTGTTTTTGAATGGTCAAAGGTGCTGCTATTTCAACATTCTGAATGCTGACTGCACTATCATTTCCAACTATTATTTTATACTTTCCATTGTTACCCTTTCAGTCTGTACTGCATCAGTTCTTCCTCAGTTGCATTATGAAGTTTAATTTGCAGAACTGCATTTCCAACCTTTGTTGCCATTGTAAAGAAGACATAAAATATGATGGCAGGAGACAGAAAACTGAACAGACTGATAAAATTGTCCTTGTGTTTAGGCTTTGGTGACACACTCTTTTGAGGTTTGTCACTTGGAGCCATTTAAGTCTTTAAGCAGGCACAGGCTGTCTCACACACAGCTCTGTCTTCCTCCCTACCCTCTTTCTCAATCTCTCTGTTTCACTCAGTCTGTGTGTAGTCCTGGCATTGTGGTTAGCGCATTCACTCTGCAAATTGAAACAGTTTCTCTGTACTATATATTGTGTTCAGCTAACTCACCTACTTATTTGGTGAAATAAAATTGTAACAGCAGTTGTGGTGTGCAGGCAGTGACTAGTGTTTCCTGTTAAGTACTGAGTACTAGAGCTGCATACATTACAAGGGATGTAATGAATGAACTTGGTCAAGTCGAGGGGTCCTGTCTACTGTGAAGATGGTAGTTTCTTGCTTATAAGTTCTGCTCTGTGTTTTAAATCTAAGAAAAAAGGTATTGCAAAAATTACCATCAAAAGAGAAGAGAAAATATGCTCCCAAACTGAAATCAGATATTAGGTGCACTTAAAGTGCGATTGCTGCAAAGAGAAACCATTTTTAATAAATTGTACTTTTTGGCTGTGAAAAGGAAATGTTTTGACTAGAAGGTCACATTTTCTGTCTACATATGCTAAGACTGTATATATCCTTACACTGCTGCAGTGTATGTCAAACATTGTCAACATTTCTGATGAATCTTGCCTGATCTTACAAATAAATGGTTACCATCAATATCATTGCAGATTATAGTAGCATTATACCCAGTCCTTCTAATGCTATACTTCATCGCTTCTAGTAGTGGATTACAGGACGTGAAATATTATGGATGAAATGAAATGCGGTGTTTGTCTTCACTTCCAGGTCAGTGACTTTTCTGACAGCAACAGAACTGGCACTACACTCATATAACTTCAGCACTGGACAGACCAGTGGTAGTGTCAAGTCTTTTTTCCCTCATGTACTGTTTCTTGGCTTACAAATACAGAACACATGTAATACATCTGCAGAAGGTGAATAGTAAACAGTGACATTTGCTGGTATGGTTTGTAGTCCAAATGAATAAAGAATAGTACTGGAATAGATATGGCTGCCCATCTATTCACATTCATTCATTCATATTCAATTTCATGGATTTACTACAATCACAATATCTATGTAATAGTGTTACTGTTATGTTGTAATCATTAATAGTTCTTCATCATCCATTAGACTTTATTTCAAATTTTCTTCATCATCCATTAGACTTTATTTCAAATTAAGCTGAATAGGCACTATAACTGCTAATACTGTATAAAGACAACTAACAACATAAACCATACAGGTTCATCTGAGCTTTTTGGAGTTGCACTCTCTGGCTTGTTTTATCCAACTGTATGAAAAGCCACTTAATCAAAGCTCACTTACCCATTCCCAGTTCAGCGAAACTTAATTTTAACTAAAGCATGGACTGCCGACATCCTTTCCCTGAGAAGGGAACCACTTCACCACCATGAGAAAAAACCCACACGGACCAAAACTAAACCTACCAAATTGGGGGGGGCTTTACCCCCCCCACACACTTAAATATTCCAACTCCCAGAACGCACTTCATTGTAGAAAGGGCAAAGTTCACCATGGTGGCCAAATGGTTCCTTTCTCGGGGAAAGGATGTCGGCAGTCCGTGCTTTCGTTAAAGTGAAGTTTCGCTGAACTGGGAAAGGGTAAGTAAGTTTCAATTAAGTGGTTTCTTGATGGATCAAAGTATATCCATACACAAACACACACACACACACACACACACATGTATGGGTATGATGAAAATAATCAAAATACTTAAATACCAAAGTCGCTAATGTCTTCAACGGAAACATCAACATGCCACTACACTTGCACCGAGGAATACCCTCAGGTCATGTATAAAAAAAAAATATGCGTCATTATGTATGGAGCTGTGCCTTCCACATCCCATGCAGTGGCCCTATAGCGTTTTCATGATGTGTTTTGCAAGTAGATTGCCAGGCCTTCATTTTGTGCAAATATTGCTGCTGGCCAGATGTGCCTGAACCAGATTATGCACCCAGGTCTACCAGCTGGTAATTCTGTGTCTTAGCCTCTAAGCTGTCAGGCTGGAGTCTCTATATATGTATACTTCTATGTGTGTGTATATACGCACATATATATATATTATATATATGTTTGTGTGTATATATATAAGTGTACTTTGCAATATCGAAACAAAAAGTAATTGAACAAGAAAACGTTGACCTCAGAAGAATAAATCTTTAAATATTAAAAAAAAAATTATTTATTTTTTTTTGCAGAAGGGCACACCCTCCTGTACCCACATACCCCATACTACTTATATATAGCATATCTGAGATTGCAAAACATTGGAGAAAGGGGCAAATTCCCACCCTCTGCTGTACCTCATCCTTTCACAAAGTAATGTCAGCATTCTGCAATCATATGACAATGATCACTTCCGTCTGCATTACTCATGTTTGATATTCCAAGTGTTCCATAGGAGTGTTCATTAATATATATATATATATATATATATATATATATATATATATATATATATATATATCTATGTGTGTGTGTATATACACGCATATATTTCTATGTATATATGTTTATTCTTCAGATTGCAGTTGACACAGAACATGATTAGAGATCACTCAACCATCTAATTGCTAATGTATTTATACATGTTTTACATGTTTGTGCTAGCATAATGCTGAGTGGTTCATTTATACATGTACGCACTGGCATAATGATGGGTGGTTCATTTATACATGTATGCACTTGCATAATGATGGGTGGTTCATTTATACATGTACGCACTGGCATAATGATGGGTGGTTCATTTATACATGTATGCACTGGCATAACGATGGGTGATTCATTTATACATGTATGCACTGGCATAACGATGGGTGGTTCATTTATACATGTACGCACTGGCATAATGATGGGTGGTTCATTTATACATGTATGCACTGGCATAATGATGGGTGGTTCATTTATACAGGTATGCACTGGTATAATGATGGGTGGTTCATTTATACATGTATGCACTGGCATAATGATAGGTGGTTCATTTATACATGTATGCACTGGCATAATGATGGGTGGTTCATTTATACATGTATGCACTGGCATAATGATGGGTGGTTCAATTATACATGTACGCACTGGCATAATGATGGGTGGTTCATTTATACATGTATGCACTGGCATAATGATGGGTGGTTCATTTATACATGTATGCACTGGCATAATGATGGGTGGCTCATTTATACATGTATGCACTGGCATAATGATGGGTGGCTCATTTATACATGTATGCACTGGCATAATGATGGGTGGCTCATTTATACATGTATGCACTGGCATAATGATGGGTGGCTCATTTATACAGGTATGCACTGGCATAATGATGGGTGGTTCATTTATACATGTATGCACTGGCATAATGATGGATGGTCCATTTATACATGTATGCACTGGCATAGTGATCGGTGGTTCATTTATACATGTATGCACTGGCATAATGATGGGTGGCTCATTTATACAGGTGTGCACTGGCATAATGATGAGTGGTTCATTTATACATGTATGCACTGGCATAATGATGGGTGGTTCATTTATACAGGTATGCACTGGCATAATGATGAGTGGTTCATTTATACAGGTATGCACTGGCATAATGATGGGTGGTTCATTTATACAGGTATGTACTGGCATAATGATGGGTGGTTCATTTATACATGTATACACTGGCATAATGATGGGTGGTTCAATTATACATGTATGCACTGGCATAATGATGGGTGGTTCATTTATACAGGTATGCACTGGCATAATGATGGGCGGTTCATTTATACATGTATGCACTGGCATAATGATGGGTGGCTCATTTATACATGTATGCACTGGCATAATGATGGGTGGCTCACTTATACAGGTATGCACTGGCATAATGATGGGTGGCTCATTTATACAGGTATGCACTGGCATAATGATGGGTGGCTCATTTATACATGTATGCACTGGCATAATGATGGGTGGCTCACTTATACAGGTATGCACTGGCATAATGATGGGTGGTTCATTTATACATGTATGCACTGGCATAATGATGGGTGGCTCATTTATACAGGTATGCACTGGCATAATGATGGGTGGTTCATTTATACATGTATGCACTGGCATAATGATGGGTGGCTCATTTATACAGATGTGCACTGGCATAATGATGGGTGGCTCATTTATACAGGTGTGCACTGGCATAATGATGGGTGGTTCATTTATACAGGTGTGCACTGGCATAATGATGGGTGGTTCATTTATACAGGTATGCACTGGCATAATGATGGGTGGTTCATTTATACAGGTATGCACTGGCATAATGATGGGTGGTCCATGTCTGCATGCATGCACTGGCATAATGATAGGTGGTCCATTTCTACATGTATGCACTGGCATAATGATGGGTGGTTCATTTATACATGTATGCACTGGCATGATGGGTGGATCATTTATACATGTATGCACTGGCTTAATGATGGGTTGCTCATTTATACATGTATGCACTGGCATAATGATGGGTGGCTCATTTATACAGGTATGCACTGGCATAATGATGGGTGGTTCATTTATACAGGTGTGCACTGGCATAATGATGGGTGGTTCATTTATACATGTATGCACTGGCATAATGATGGGTGGTTCATTTATACATGTATGCACTGGCATAATGATGGGTGGCTCATTTATACAGGTATGCACTGGCATAATGATGGGTGGTTCATTTATACATGTATGCACTGGCATAATGATGGGTGGTTCATTTATACATGTATGCACTGGCATAATGATGGGTGGTTCATTTATACATGTGTGCACTGGCATAATGATGGGTGGTTCATTTATACGTGTGTGCACTGGTATAATGATGGGTGGTTCATTTATACAGGTATGCACTGGCATAATGATGGGTGGCTCATTTATACAGGTGTGCACTGGCATAATGATGGGTGGTTCATTTATACAGGTATGCACTGGCATAATGATGGGTGGTTCATTTATACAGGTATGCACTGGCATAATGATGGGTGGTTCATTTATACATGTATGCACTGGCATAATGATGAGTGGTTCATTTATACATGTATGCACTGGCAAAATGATGGGTGGCTCATTTATACAGGTATGCATTGGCATAATGATGGGTGGTTCATTTATACATGTATGCACTGGCAAAATGATGGGTGGCTCATTTATACAGGTATGCACTGGCATAATGATGGGTGGTTCATTTATACATGTATGCACTGGGATAATGATGGGTGGTTCATTTATACATGTATGCACTGGGATAATGATGGATGGTTCATTTATACATGCATGCACTGGCATAATGATGGGTGGTTCGTTTAAGGAGATTAACCTATAAACAAGAATGAATAAATAGAGCAGAATTTAAAGCACAATGGCCTACTGCATAGGAAATTCATGAGCTTGGAATGAGGAAGGTTCAGGAAGTACTCTTGTTGGATGACATAGACCAGAAGGAAGGCTATATGAAGTTTATCCCTATAAGGGAAGGAACCTGATCTGTAACAGGATAAGCCATTTGCAACATTGCTGAAATTGAAAAGAATGCTGTTTCATTGCTCCCTGTTATAATCAGGAAGAGAGCTACTCTGCTGTCTATTTTTGTCTCTGTAAATACTGTTTTAATATTTTCAACTACTTTACCAGAGTCCTGTTTAGAAAGGAATATTGCACCTAAGTATCAAAGTTTGCTGCACTGTGAAAAAAATGCTATTCTTCTATATCTGTAGCTAACAAAAAATTTTTGTCATTTGAAACAGTTTAAAATGCTTTAGAAAAGGACATGTAGCCAGGTATTGTACAGTTATTAATGGCTTGTCATCATTTGAAACAATTTTTAAGTAGGCTAAGAAAAGGACATGGCACTGTACAGTAAATGACAGCTATACTACACCTGTAAAAACTGTTAGCATTACTTAGCAGTGATAGGAACATAGGAGCACGGGAACAATAACAGGCAAGTGTTCTTGGGGACCATAAACTGCCTAGCCATATACACTTTAAGTAGACCCACTTAAAAGTTCTTGCTATGCTTTTTGAGCACTTAATAGTGACCACTTCCCAAAATTAGTAGGGCCTTATATGATAACCCTGGTGCAAGTTTGTAGTTATCTGTCCAAACATCAAGACTAGCTTTACACGTAGCCAAAGTAGTACTTTGTTTGACTTGGTGGTAACTTGTTACGTAGACTGGAAGTACTTTCAGTTAGGAATCAAGCCCTACAGTGAATCTTGTTTATTTGTTAGTGTATAAGATCATAGGATCATAAGAATTAAAAGGCAAATTAGGCATGAGTTGATAGTGGCCCTGCTAATGCCCCCCCCCCCCCGTGATGTACTTCACACTTTTAGAAAAGCAAAGCAAGTCAAGCCATAAATGAATTTATGGATGACAACCCTGTTGATCTTGAATGATGCAAAGATATCCCTCTGTTTTACATGAAAAGGAAATTTGTTCCAAAGATGGAGTAAACATTGGGTAATATACCTGTCCCTCCAGTGTGAATTAGTTATATGTTAATAGAAATTTAAATCTTTAGTTCTAGCATTTGTGGCGCTGTTTGTCTTGTGGAGATGCAAGAGATGAAGGAGTGTGGAGCCCTTCATGGCATCAAATGTAAGATATAGATCAATGTTGTAGGAGTTTATGAGAGACTGAGTGTAGGGACAGGTCTTCAAGTCTGTCTTGGTAGCCAGGGGACTTTATACCATTAATAGATTTTGTAAGGGACCTCTAGGGTCTTTTTAGCTGAGGGATGTGTCTGGACAGGAGACATTGTATTCTACCCTTGACCTGATCAGTGCTGAGTATAGCTGGACAATCAGTTATTTTGACTTGGATGAGTTTGTCTGCAGAAATCCATTCTAGTAGATAGAGTTATTTCTTGGCCATTGAGGCTACAGGGTAGTTAAAGGAGAAGGTGTGGCATTATTAAGCACAGTGCTAAGATCCTTGACAATCAATGTTTGTTTGAAGTGGGATGCACGCTGTGCTGTAAGTTTTAGATGAGAGTTATTTACCAAAATTGACAGTACTGCACTTTTTATTTATTTATTATTTATTTCAGTTTGTTAACCAGGAAAGTCCATTGGGCCAAGGTAGCCTGTTTTCAATAGAGGCCCGAGGAGAAAAGCTCCAGACAGAAAGACAATATACAGTATACATTGTATTAGCACAGCATATGAGAACAACAGTTTAATATTCAATATACAGCAAGGCAAGATTTTACATATCTTGAAATATATGAGCTGAGTCAATCACTTATAAGATATTAGCAAAAACAATAAATTTATGTTCATTTAATACACAACATGTATTTAGGCAAAGGAATTTTAGAGATGAGTTGAAGCAGTAGCAGAGATTAGAGTAGAATTTTGCATTTAATTTTATTCCTTTTTCAATACACCAGTGGTTTGGTATTATTATTTCTTGTTGAAGAGATTCTATGTCCAGGGGACGTCAAATACCCATCCTGCATTCATCTGTAGCATAGTTAGCTAAAAGTGAGGGTTTGTAGTATGAAGAGCTGAGAATTACATGCCAAAAGAGGGATCCCAGTACTGAGCCCTGAGGCACAACACAAGTTTTACTTGCTGAGGTGACTCCTTCCACCTTGACTACATGGAGTTCTATCTTTCCACCAGTCTGATACCCACCTTGCCATGAAGGGGTCAGCATTTAGTTCTCTTAGTTTATTTATAATACCATTATGGGGAATGGCATCAGCTGCTATCTTCTACTTATCTGACTTTCTTGATGAACTTGACTAAGTAAATGTGACCTCCCTTTGACAAAACCAAGTTGACGAGGGTCTAGCTGAATGAGGTTTTTAAATTTGTAGTTAATGATTTAAGTGTATGGGTCTCTGGTATCTGTAGTAGGCGCCCCATTATGAAAGGGCATCAAGCACCTCTCTATACTTCTGAGAGATACCCTGTGACTAAACTTAAGTAAAACAAGTTTGGAGTGGGTTCCAAGAGAGCATGTTTGGTGATGTTTATTAGACAACCAGGCAAATTGTCTGGATCCATGGAAATGGTGTTTTTAATTATTGAGATTACAGTTAGTACATGTTCCTTAAAGATCATTGAGGCTAAGGGACTCAGAGATGTCTGGTGTTTCAATGACTTTTTCTGGTGTAAGGTTGCCACTAAATTTGTATGCAAGTATATTACGAATGTATTAAGTCAGAGTGGGTGATGCCATTTTGGATTAGTTCAGAACTTTGCTGGGTGTTATTTCTTAGTTTTCTGATGTAATTAAATAATACTATAATTAGTTATGGGCCACTGAGGCTTTGTTGTGGTTAACGGAGATCTCTTTGGCCTAAGATTCTAGATTCATTTCACATTTTCCTTTGATCTTCCTAATGGTTACATTTAGCTGTTTGCTGATCTTTTTTACGGAATATTTAATGGAGGAAGACTTTGTTTTTTAACAGGACTTTATAATTTTCTTTTAGCTGTTATAAAGTTTATTCGTGCTGGTGGACCACCAACGTGGTGTCTTTTCAAATTTACCATTATATATAGTTCTAGTAGGGTCTGCTTGATTTATACACTTTTGTACGTGGGCAAATAACTCCCTCATGTAGCTGAGGCTGCATGGGGACTGGAGATCTTACAAGTACATTTTTAAAGTTCAATATAGATTCTGCTAAGCAAACTATGCCTAAAGGTATAGTGCTACAGTTTAACGACGTTGAATGGCTAAATATTAGTAGCGTAGAAGCAAACCTATGAAGTGTACTGTTGTAGTAGAAGGTAAGGAATTAGTAGGATTACTGAAGTCATGAAATATGATTACAGTTTTGGAACTTAGAGTATTTGCAAACATAAAAGAATTACTAAGCAAAAAATTGAATGGATGTGTACTCATGGGTACAGAAGGGAATTCCTTATAACAAGAGTAGAGATATGGACTCTTTTGGGTAAAGTTTTACATCCTATTTCCCTGGTGCCTAGTTTTTCCCATGATGCAATGGTTAGCAAAGATTTTCCCAGTTTAAATAATAGAACAGGTTTACTACATACTCCTTCTTTGAGCTAAGAAATGACCAGCTGAACAGAATAAACAAAGTGAGGGAACCTACCCTGAGACAATTATTAATTCCAAAATCTTTGAAAACACTTGCAATTAAATTAACATACAACCACATTTTGAACTGTGGTGGTGGTGCTGCAGTAGCATTGTCGCCTCACAGTAAGATGTTGTCCTGTCCGATTCTCAGTTAGAGCGTCTTCCGTGTGGAGGCATGCGTGAATGGGCGTACCTTCGTTGAAGGTTGTGCGTCAGGGCTGGCAACTCGGCATGTAAAAATCTACTGCCAATCAACTGCGGACCGGACGTCCTCTGTGGCGACCCCTAACCGGGAAAAGCCGAAAGACACAACAACATTTAGGAATAAACACAACGATGGCCAATGTTTTGATGATATTCTTTTGGCCTGGTGTAAGGAAGGACATAGATAAGTTTTGTGTAGTGACCCGAGTGCCAGACAGCAGCAGCACCTAACCCTGGATTTAAGAATCCTTTGATCTTTGTCCATTGTAAACGTCACTTTTGAATGTATAGCAGTGGGCACTGTGGTTCCACCTGGGAAATCAAATAATTGCCATCTGTATGTCCTGCTAATTATTTATTATTATTCAGATAGTACCCCCTGCAGTCAATGGAAACTTTATAGCAAAATATCTAGTTGTGCTGTTCTGTAGGGTAGGAATTTCCTGAGAAATTCTTATTGACCAAGGCCCCCCACTCATGTCCAGAGTAATGGATGAGATTTGTTAGCACTTTGAAGTGAAGTGACTGAGAATATCTGTATATCACCCTCAAACAGATCCGCTAACTGAACCCTTCAATAAAATGTGAAAGTCTATGTTTCAAAACCTTATATAGATCAACATTTAGTTAGAGATTGGCCTTACATTTCCCAGGGTCAATAATTATATATTACCCCTAATGAAAATAACTGGGACCATACCATAGATAATTTGAGGGGACCTATGCATGGGCTAAAGCATTTAGGAGCTGCCTTTCTCCAGTAGTAGTAGAGGGGGCAGTCCTGGGACAAATTATTCTGTTTCCCATTCATAGATCCAAGTTGCACTTAAATATGGGCAGGGATGAACTTTGTTTTATGTGGATGGGGAGTCTATTCTAGGGCGGTGGTATCCTCTGTCTGTCTGTGTATCTATCTATCTATATCTTTTTAAAAAAATGTCCAAGGGGCGGGGGGTTAAGAAAGGTCATAATCCTTTACACCTGAAAATAAAGATCGATCAGTCTATCCTAATGTATGTTAACCTGTGTAATGTAATTTAACCACCTGCTGATCCATCTATATGTCTGCCCATTTGTCTACCTGTCTACATATCTCTACTTCTACTTGTCTAGCTGTGCTGATGTGTATCTATGTAGCCCCCTCTCTGACTAAATAAAAAAAAATAATACTGGTCTTACACATGGGGAGAGAAAAAGCAAGGTGGTTACAGAGAAACAGACAACTTTGTTCACATAACTGCATCACTTGGTCTGGACTTCCACTTAAACACAGTCCAGTATTCTCCATTATACCCAAATCTAGGAAGGAGTGGGCCAAATCAGAATTAGATGTTTACACGTTTTATTTATTTGACCAGGTATAAGTTCTGGCCACAAATAGCATTCGTCAATCATGAAACAAACTAGTATAGGACATTACTGAAAGTAAGTAAGCATCCAACACAAGTAGGATAGCATTGCTAAAAGTAATGAGACAGTAACTGTGTCATATGAGTACTAAGGAGGATAGCACTAAATAATTGTATCAAGGCATCTACATGTTCACATATGTTAGGAGTAGTCATAGCCAAACTTAAACTTCAGCATTGTCATGTGACTAGGCGGAGTGTGAGACAGAAAAAGAGAGAGTGAGTGTGTGTTTCTCTACGTGTATGTGTGTGTGCTCAAGTATTCATACAAGGATGACTGTGAAGGGGGTTTATGTGCATAAATGAGGGGGTGGTGTGTTGTGTGCATGCGAGGGGGGGGGAGCTGTGAAGACTACTGAGAAGGAGAGCGAGCTACAGTCTGAACAAAGCATGTACCCATGTTTTACCGGACTCGGTGGAGGCTATTTGAAGAAGAAGCAACAGGAGCATATAAAAACAGGATCCTGAGCCCGAGTCAACTGATAACAAGGTGTCTGCTTCAAACTAAAACACAAGGACAGCAACTGACTTTTTGAGGGCTGGCATTTCTTTAAGAAGTAAACAAAGGCACAGTAGATGAGGCTGTTGATTACAAAGTAGATGAAGAGACATAGTGTAGGTCATCGTACAAGTTCAGTGCTGAGGCTGTAGAATGAAAATGCGAATGTTTTATAAGTAACTGGTAGATGTAGCCAAGTCTTTTCAGAGGTGAACAAGAAGACGGCAGCACCAAGGTCCAGTTTAATCAAGAAAATTAATCCTGCTATCTCACGAGAACTCCTTAGTCATATCTACATGGGAGCTGAAAGTGGGGCACTAAGGCAGTAGTCAGCTGGTTGACGTCACTGCTGCAAAGTGGTAGCCAAGAAGTAAAGGAACTATGGTATAAGTATTATGAAAATTACTAATAAAAAATCTCACTCTCAAAAATTACTGAAGGCATCCCTATTGTTCCACATATGAAATAATTTGTAGGACAGCAGCATAAATGCAATTCATAATTTGAGACAGAAGCAGCTAATTAAAATTTGCTATCTTGCAGACATCTCCTGATAATTTAAGAAAATAATTTTCAATTACCAGTATAAAGAAGTAAATAGGTTCCTTTCCTGTTGTAAAAGAAGTTCAGGAACAGAATTCCTTTGCAATGTGGATCATCACCATCACTGCCTGAAGCTGTTGGCCTTCATGCACAACTGACTTCCATTTCAGCAATTTTATTTGTAATTTAAAAATAATTTTATCTTGTTTTGATAAGTAGTTAAAGTGAAATTTTACTCGAAAGTTGGATGTTAAGTTGTCAATCTTGCCTTCATTCTTGCTGGATGGGTTCGGAGCTGATCCTCGGCTCCGACTCGGCTACTTACTAAAGCTCGTGAGCTAATTTTACCGGCTCGAGGCAACCCTATATCCCATGATGCAAGGCAATGACTACCCAGATCTCGTTTGCCGCTTTCGCTTGCGAGGTGCTCTTTTTACCGGCTCCTGGTAAGTTTTTCAAATTTCAGACTTTTAGTCTCCCCCCTTTAGTTTTAGTCACTACCGTTGTTGTGTAAACTCTTAACGATTAGTTTAACCCTATTTTCCATTAGTGTTCCCTATTTTTCCAGTTATTTATCCCTTCCCCTAAGTTAGGCCTTAAGCCTTCTCCTTTCCTAATTTTTTGTCAGGGATTCTGTGTGGTGTTTGGGTGTGTTTGTATCCCTGTTTTTAATTTTTATTGGATTGGGTGTTTATTGTGTGTGTGTCTGTGTTTTTTGTCACTTAGTGTTTCCTCGACACAGTTATGACGAAGGACACAAAGGTCTCAGGCTTCAAGAAGTGTGACTCGTGCTGTCAGAAGATGTCTCTGACAGACGGTCACACTTCTTGTGTTTACTGCCTGGGACCTCTGCACCTGCAGGACTCTTGTGCTGTCTGCCATGCCTTCAGCCCAAGAGTCCTGCAGGAGCGCAGAAATAAATTAATACTGAGGGGGCTTATTAAAGCCTGAGAGCTCCCGACTAAGTCGGCTCCGGGGAAGCCCTCGAAACCAGTTAAGCCTTCGGCTCCAAGCCATAAGCCATCGGCTACTGGTTCGCCTTCTGTGACGAGATCGGCTCCGGCCAGAGCCGATCCTTCTATGTCACAAGCTACAGTATCGGCTCCATCTGGTGCCGATACCGCTAATTCTGGGCACTCAGTGTCGGCTCCGGCTGGAGCCGACGTATCTTCGGTTCCTTCGGCTCCACTTATCTCAAGAAAGAGATCAAGATCCCCTTCGTTGGAGTCGATACATTCAGCTCCGAGATCACCCCTGCTCTCGGAGCGGAGCCATCGGAGCCGGTCTTCTCGGTCGTCCAGGCTGTCCGACCACGACCTTGAGAGAGTGGTGAGTAGACTATTAAAGTCTCAGGCATTGGCCCAAATGCTCCATAGCCCGTCTCAACAGACGGTAGCTATTACACATCCACCTAACATTCCTCCTTCGACTCTCTTACAGAGCTCGGAGCTGGAGCTCCTCGGAGCCATGACTGTTGTGACTTCGGAGCCGATACCACCCCCCCCTTCGGCTCCGTCGTCCTCTGCTCCGATCTCCTCCTTGATGCCTTCATTGGAGGGATCCGGGCGTCTGGTCTCTCTCGTCGGCTCCGAGGGGGCGAGTGGCATCGGACCCTTGTCCGACCCCGTTCTTCCTCTCGGAGCTTCGGCGCTGGTGAGCTCAGCCCCGACATCGGCGTCGGAGCCATCCCTGCCGGTGCGGTCTGGTGTTCCTATCTCTTCAGAGCGGGAGCCTTCTGGCCTCTCTGACGGGGGAGCCTTCGAGGTGATGAGGAGTGTACTAGCCCCAGGGTGTAGTCAACGGTTGGTTCCATCAGCTCCTCCCACTACAGTGGCTGCTGACGTCTCTTCCCACTCTCTTGCTCCCGGACCCAGAGATCCAACGCCTCAGGTTTCCCCACTGGGAATATCTTCCTCTTCCGAGGCTTCTCCTGACCCGTCAGGTGAACCTCCGCGTAAGAGGACATGTAAGAGGAAACATCTAGACTCCCCCGAGTCTATTACATCCGATACTGACTTGGATGAGTTGGAGGGATCCCCAAGGTCTCCCTCTGAGGATGTCTCTTTCTCAGACATCCTTGAACTTCTTAAGCAGAGGGGGAACTGGCCTTCCCTTAATCCTTCCGAGGACGAGTCGGTATACCTGGAGGCGTTCGGGTCTCGACCCTCCACCTCCTGGGTGTCTCCGGTTTTCGACCCTCTTATGGACATGGTGGCTTGGAAGGCATGGATGGCCCCAGATTCGGTGGAACCTATTCCTCAGAGGCCTTCTAAATTCATCACGGCCCCACCTGATAGGCAATATTTGACAAAAGGTGTCCCGGTTGATGCCATGGTGGTGGCTGCAGCCACCAAGAAGGAACTAGCTGATCCTTCAGTACCTGTCCATCCTCCTAACAAGGATTCCAGGACTATGGATAGGTACGGCAAGCGGATTTTTTCTTCAGCGACTTTTGCCATGCGGTCGCTGAACTACTTGTGTCACTTCACCCGCCTTCAAAGAGATGTTCTTAAAGAGTTGGGAGAAGTTTTACAGGATCCGTCAGCTGCTGGGTCCCAGGATAAAATTAACTCACAGCTAGGAATCCTAAACTCCATTGTTAACTCCTCCATGCGGCTCATTTCATATGCAGCCGATGGAGCGAGTAGGGCCGCAGGCACAGGAGTGGCTTTAAGGCGTCAATCCTGGATGCGGCTTTGTAATTTTGCAAATCCCTTCAAGGCGTCCTTCACAAACTCTCCTTTTGATGGTTCGACTTTGTTCGGACCTCAAGTGAAAGACACCTTGACTAGATGCGAACAAGATGGCAAGACTCTTTCTGCTGTAGGAGTCCGTTTCTCCACCCCTTCAAGACCTTACCCAAAAGGTCAGAAGGGAGGGAAAATGTGGTTCCACAAATCTCAAGGAGTCACGCCTGACGCACGAGGTCAGTTTACCCCAGAGGCAGAGGGGGTAACAACAACAGACGCCGCCCTAGGGGCAGAGGGGGTCTGCAGAATCAGGGTAGCAGGGAGCCTCTCTCTGACAAACCCTTCCAGCATCCCTGAGATGTTGCCCGATTGTCCACCTTCGGAGGCAATCGGGGGAAGATTATCGCTGTACCCAAAAGCCTGGCTTTCCCTTTCTCAAGACAAATGGGTACAGTCGATCATATCCGAGGGTTACAAAATTCCCTTTATTCAAACCCTAGTTCAGCAAAAGGGAACCCTTCCAGACGTTCCACCCGGTCTAAGGGAACTAGCAGTACCAGAGATATCAAAATTGCTAGCAAAAAGAGCCATCCAGCCAGTCCCAGCAGACCAAATAGGATCCGAAATCTACTCAAGGTTCTTTTTAGTATCAAAAAAGACAGGGGACTGGAGACCAATATTAGATCTCAGCAAACTAAACAAGTTTGTAAAGAAAACAAGATTCCGGATGGTCACGCTTCAGTCCATTCTACCCTCTCTGGGCAAGGACAATTGGATGTGCTCGGTAGACCTTCAGGATGCATACTATCACATAAAAATTCACAGGCGCTCCAGAAGGTTTCTCCACTTTCGGCTGGGGGCCAGTCATTTCCAATTCAGAGCCCTGCCATTTGGACTCACTACAGCCCCCAGAGTGTTCACCAAATGTATGGCAGCGGTTACGGCTCACCTGAGACGTCAAGGATTCCAGGTGTTTCCATATCTAGACGACTGGCTCCTCACTGCCACCACCAGGCATCAACTTCTCTAAGCCAGAGATTACACCATTCACATTTGCAGAGGGCTAGGGATTTCTATAAATTTTGAAAAATCTGCCTTGTCGCCCTGTCAATCTATTACCTTTATAGGCGCCAAGTTGGACACCGTACAGCTTTCAGCAAAGTTAACAGACCAAAGGATCTTGGATATTCAAAACCACATCCATGTGATTCTTCACAGCGACAAAATTCAGGCCAGATTTGCTCTGAAAGTATTGGGTCTTATGGCGGCCGCCATAACTTCCCCTTGCCCGCTTTTACATGCGTCTCCTACAATGGATGCTGTTCGCCCAATGGTCCTTTCAACGACTTCCCATGCGTCACAGGATCATAATAACTCCAATTTGCAAAAGGCATCTGACCTGGTGGATATTGTCCCCTCAAGTCCATCAGGGCAGACCCTTTGTTCCTCCCGCCCCGGTCGCCACGGTTACATCGGACGCCTCCCTGATCGGGTGGGGGGGGGGGCATTATCAGAGCAGGATGGTCCATGGCACTTGGCAACCTTTCGAGTGCCACCTGCACATAAATGCCCTGGAGATGAGAACAGTGCTTTTAACGTTGCAAGCCCTCCACGACTCTCTTCCCCTGGGAACTATTGCAGTCCAAACGGACAATATGTCCGTAGTGTGGTATATCAACAAGCAGGGCGGAACCAAGTCCTATCCACTGTGTCGAGAGGCACTCAGACTTTGGCAGTGGGCAGTCTCTTCTCAGCAGTTTCTGATAGCAACGCATATCCCCGGGAAATCCAACATCATAGCGGACAGGTTGAGCAGAGCTATTCTCATGCCTCACGAGTGGTCTCTCAAACAATCTGTGACGGAAGAGATTTTTCAGAAGTGGGGCCTTCCTTGCTGCGATCTTTTTGCTACCCCTCAAAACAGCAAATGCCCCGACTTCTTCTCTCTCTTCCCCCTTCCAGGCCATCCCCCCAGAGATGCTCTAGTCCAAGATTGGCCCCGGGGACTTCTCTATGCCTTTCCTCCTTTCCCTCTAATACCACAAGTAATTCAGAAAGCAACCGCCTTGAGAGCCAAGATGATTCTCATTACCCCTTATTGGCCTCGACAAATATGGTTTCTGTTCCTACATCGTTATCTTTTGGTACAGCCGTGGCATCTGGACCCGGTTCCAGATCTTCTGACCCACCAGTCGGGGCAGCTGCACCAATCCATACCTTCTCTCAACCTCACTGCTTGGTTGCTCCACTTCCATCCCTAGCCAGGCTTCCTATGATTTCTAATCCCATCCGGGATATCATAGTAGCTTCCCTTAAATCTTCCACCAGAAGGATTTACACTAGTAAATGGCAATGTTTCTCCTTCTGGGCAAAAGCTAGGAACATAGATCCCTTTACTGCTCCGATTCATTCGGTCTTGGACTTCCTAGCTGAGATTTTTCATTCAGGATCTTCTTCCTCCACAGTAAAAGTTCAGCTGGCAGCCATTTCAAATTTTCATATCGGCTTGTTGGACCACAACATCATGTCAGATAAACTTTGCAAGGCATTTCTTAGAGGTATATTTTTACTTAAACCTCCGATTAGAGACCCCCCACCTCAGTGGGATCTATATTTAATTTTAACATCCTTGATTCTTCCCCCTTTCGAGCCTGCGGCTACCTGTTCATTGAAATTTCTTTCTTGGAAGACACTCTTTCTAGTCGCCATTACTTCTGCCAGGAGAGTATCTGAGCTTTATGCCCTCTGCATTCGTCCTCCCTACTTAATTTTCCACAAAGACAGCATTTCTCTAAGGACTAATCCGTCTTTCTTACCCAAAGTGGCATCGCAGATGAACTTAAATCAATCTATTGATCTTCCAGTTTTTTTCCCAAATTATTCTAATAGAGCGGAACAAAAACTACATTATCTCGATGTTCACCGCCAACTCAGATATTATCTGGACAGAACCAAACATTTTAGGAAATCTGATCAACTGTTTTTATCCTATGTAGAGAACAGGAAAGGCCTTCCAGTATCCAAGGTAACCCTATCTAGATGGCTGTCTTCTGTGATTACATGCATTTATCAGCTCAGAGGTAAAGAGATGATTTCTAGGCCAAAAGCCCATTCAACCAGAGCACTAGCTACATCTACAGCTTTTCAGGCTAGACTTCCAATAGACACTATTTGTGCAGCAGCCACATGGGCCTCTCCTCATACCTTTGTTTCGCATTACAAATTAGACTTGGCCTCCAGAGACAGAGCAAATTTTGGTTCCACCGTTCTCAAGAGTCTGTTCCATTGAGCCACCCAGGATAGAGGTGCTAGGGACGCGGTCCCATCCAGCAAGAATGAAGGCGAGATTGACAACTTAACATTGAGAAGTTATGTACCTACCATAACGTTCCATGTTAGTTGTCTTCTCTCGCCTTCTTTCTTGCGTCCCGCCCACCATCCCCCTAGCCTGGTCAGACCGAGAAGATTGTTCCTCTTCCTTTAAGAGTCTTAATCCAATTTTTCCAGCTAATCAGCTTACTAGTGTCACTAGATCAGGTTGGCCCTTTTAGGGGGATTATTATTATTACCTCTTCCTCCTCCTCTCCAGTTGGAGGAATATATTGCATAATTTTCCGAAGCTACCAAACGAGATCTGGGTAGTCATCGCCTTGCATCATGGGATATAGGGTTACCTCGAGCTGGTAAAATTAGCTCTCGAGCTTTAGTAAGTGGCCGAGTCGGAGCCGAGGATCGGCTCCGAACCCATCCAGCAAGAAAGAAGGCAAGAGAAGACAACTAACATGGAACGTTATGGTAGGTACATAACTTCTCATTTTGTGACATTCACTGATGACAATGTCACCTAATTAGGTGAGTGTCTCCATGGACGATTGTCCTGAGGAATCTAAGGATTTCTATTTCTTAGAGTAACAACTCAGCAATATGGAGGGAGAGAGAGCTGTACAACTAAGCGTTCTTAGTTGGAGAAGAATTTTCAACAGGTGAACCCTTGTGACAGGATACTACTTTAGCTGAAAGACATATTGAAGACCCGTTAATTTTCAAAAATCAGCAGAAGAATAGTATCTGTAGACATAAAATCTACATGAACAGAAACGGCCACAAATGTAAATGTTTAGAATATGCTGCCACAGTATCTGAAAGAACATTCACTTTGGAATCCCAGCTGTCATTAAGGCTTCTAAGAAAAGTGCCTTTCTTGAAACAAAAACAGATGATTTGGAAAGTTGAAACAGGTGCAATAATATAACAATTTTTGGTGTATCAGAAACCACTGAAGGTGGCAGCATGTCTTGATTCCTCACATTCTTTACAAACATGTTAAAGACTATTCTTGGCTCTGACTTCACCATGTCGGAATGTTGAGACACCTAAGAAATAAAGAAGTTGTTGGTGTTATGCGTGTGTGTGTGTGTGTGTGTGTGTGTGTGTGTGTGTGTGTGTGTGTGTGTGTGTGTGTGTGTGTGTGTGTCTCTCTGTGTGTAGCCATCTGCTTAATTCTGTATGAGCTAAGACTGAAAGTGGTCACTGAATGGAACACAATGGTACAAGGCTGAAAAAGTAATAGTTTTTAAAAAATAGTTGGGAGACTTTGCAAAAATTATAGTCTGATGGAGTTTAATGTGCAAGTAAGACAAGGGTTGGTAACTTGTTTTCAATGTAGTTTTAATTGTAATGTAATGGTTTCACAAATTCGGGGAAGAACCTACTACAAAGTGAATGCACTTTACACTTTCCAGTGAAACTAGAGTTAGCAAGTGTGTTATGAAAATAGCAGGAACGGACAGAATTGCAGGAGTATGGGCTTATGTGTGCTGCAAGCTTCTGACTTAGTGACTTAATGACATTTATCTCAACAGAGTGGATGCAGAGATATGAAATATTTGGGTTTTTCTGGACTACAATGTAGAAGTAGATTTTACATCTCTATTTTGTATTGTGCCAGTTGTGAAATGCAGTCTGGAATGACTGGTTGCACTTCCCTGCGAACATTTAATGTATCACAGAACATATAATTAAGTACAATAATGGTGATGTGCAAATAATTTGGCTAGCATGCTATTACAAGATTTGTTTTTAGATGTGCTAAATGAAGATAGTATAGATACAGTTTTATTATGGAAGAAACGACATAGGTGCAGTGACAGAGACCTGGTTCAAGGCTCCAGAGAGCACCCCCGCATTACCAGGCTATAATTCATACCACACCTTTTGCCCACCTAACCTGGCCCGAAACACTAAAGGCAGAGGCGTGTCCATATTCATTAAGGACATCCACACCTCCAGGCTAGTTGCTCAGCATAATGCATCCGAGATTATTCAAGTGCAACTAACTCTGGGCAAGACTGCAATCCAAACTGTAACTTGATACAGATCCCCCACCATGCCCCAGGATTCCCACTCCTCATTTCTTGATACACTGGAAAATATTAGGGTACAACCCAACACCATAATAATGGGCGATTTCAACTACCCCACCATTAACTGGGAAAACTACTCATGTACCAACTCTTTTGCTCACTGTTTTCTGGAATTCATAAATTCCAACGCCTTGGATCAAGTTATCCACACCCCCATCAGAGGCAGCAATATCCTAGACCTGGTCATTATCAACATAGGCGACCAGTGTTCCACACCAGAGGTCAATTCCTCATTGGTCAGATCCGACCACAAGCTAATCACTCTAGACATCCACATCCCACCCCTACCCCCCATTAGGGAAACCACCATAAAACATTTCTCCAAGGCCAACTTCACACTTCTTAAGACAGAAGTGGCAAACTTCATGACACCCATGCAGACGAACAATAGAGGTACGACTACTGAGTCCTGCACTTTATAAGCACTTACACGAGTGCATGGATTGTGCTATCCCTAACAGAACCAAGATGCTATCCTCCAGAAAAAGGAAGTCAATCTGGTGGTCCCCTGCCATAAACAAACTCTACAACAGAAGAAAGAAACTGTTGTAAAAAAGAGTAAAATCCCATTATTTGAGGTACTCCCTGGTCAGCATCAGTAAGAAGATGAGACCCCTCATAAAATCCTCCAAAGCTAGTTACGAAAACAAAATTGCCACTGATTCTAAAGACAACCACAAAGCATTCTATAGCTATGTCAAGAATCTCAATGGCAACACTCAGATCTGCTCTGAGTTACAGCACAATAGCACTAAATATACAGAACCAACTGATATTTCGAACATCCTGGCAGATAGGTTCAGTGCTAACTTTACCCCTCTCTTTCCCCCTAAAGGGCCCATCTCTATACCAGAAGAATGAAATGTTCCTGTAATCATGGCTGCACAGGTAAAAACCACACTTTCCAAAGCCACAAACACAGCATCCATGGGACCTGACAACATCCCAGGCTCCATTCTGCATGAACTACAGAATGAACTGGCACCCCACCTAAGCACCATATTCAATCACAGCCTCACCTCAGGCTTTTTTCCCACTGAATGGTGCACAGTGATGGCTATCCCACTCCACAAAGGGGGAGCCACCACAGATTTCGGCAACTACCGCCCCATTAACCTAACAAGCCTGGTCTGCAAGGCCATGGAATGTATCATAATGGAACTTATAAACAAAGACATTGGTAATCTCCAAACTCTGGACCCCACTCAGTTTGGGTTTGTAAAAGGCAGATCATGTCTCTTAAACCTGACAGACTTCTTTGAAGCAGTCACCAAAGCCATAGACGAGGGTAAGGTGGTTCACACAGCCTATCTAGATCTCGCCAAGGTTTTGACACCATCCCCCACTCTGGAATTATAGATAAACTCACTAAACTAGGTATAAATCCCTATGTCACAAGATGGGTTGCCAACTGGCTCACTGACAGATCCCACTCTGTGAAAGTATCAGACTCCAAATCCGACTTCAGACCAGTGACAAGTAGAGTACCACAGGGTCCAGTCCTGGGTCCTCTCCTGTTTTGTATCTATTTTTCTGAAGTACAGACTAACACAGAAGGTCTTTGGCTAACAAAGTTCGCAGATGACTGCAAACTAGGAGCCATAATCGAAACTCCTAACGATGTGGACATCCTACAAAAGGGCCTCACTGAGACAGATGTCTGGTATCAAGGTTATGGCCTCAAGCTCAGTGCCAAAAAGTGCATTGTCATCCCCTTTGGTAAAAACTCTGTACCCATGAGCTACCACATAGGTGGTAGTCTGCTTAACGCCGAAAGTGTGATGAGACCTTGGGACACAGGTGGACAGTAGTCTCTCCTTTGATAATCACATCGCCACAGTAGTCAGGAAATCCTTCTACGTGGCACACCTCATCACAAAAGGTTTCTCATCCAGGAAAAAGAGGTCATTGTTCCCCTCTACTCGTCACTCATTAGACCCATTATAGAGTACAAAGCCTCTTTTGGTATGTACCTCACAAGACATCTACAACAACTGGAAAGGCCACAGAAATACCTCACAAAGAGGATTACTGGCCTCAAACAAATGCCCTAAGCAGACCATCTCAAAAAACTCCAGCTTTACTCCGTCACATATTGCCTACTCAGAGGCCATCTCTGCCTAACATACAAAGCTATGTCAAACCCAGAGCTGTTGGACATGCTCCACTTAAAGAAATCCCAATCCCTCTGAGCTACACGCTCTAGGGACCTAAACCTTGTCACCACAATAAACAGAACATGCTGGAGGGATAGATTCCTATCCCAGAGACTTCCCATACTCTGGAACAAACTACCTATCTATATCAAACAAAGCTCCTAGCACTCTTCAAGAAAAATTGGATGGAAAATAGGAAATTCACCTCGGGGATCACCTCTGTGGCTCCGCTTGACAGGGGCAGAGGAAAATAATTTTTTTGGGTGGAGAAAGCCAGGGTACCTTTTTGGCTAGGCTTATATAGGCCCTAGGGCCAATAGCCTAGTACCTATGAACCTATGAAACTAAAGTTTAAACCACTAAAACCTGATGAATTAAATAATTGGATTGTAAGGCATTATATTTTAAATTTGTTTATATGATTGCTTCTCAATGTCTATTAATATGTTGATATTTTAATGGCTGTCCCTTTAACTATTGTATTTGCAGATGTTCTTCATCCCACATTGCTGCAGTCCTAACACTTGGGTAGTCCGCTGTCCCAGTCGGCCCGAATACCAAAGTATAAGGCTGACGTCGGTCAGGGCGCATTAGTCTGACGTCAGGGTACAAATGCGCATGACCGACGTCATATCCTCAGTCTTTTTTGCCGCATGGTCCGATGCAGAAGCAGTTTTGCAAGTGCAGGTTGGCGTTCTGAGATTTTCCGAAGTCGGAGTTTCAGACCGAATCCAAGTTGGCTAAGTACCCCGTTGGGGAATATTTTGTTTTTTTCTTGCCTCAGTATTTTACCGGATGTCAGAAAAAGTGAATAACTGTATTTCTTGTGGGAAACAGATACCTCATAGGGATTACCATACCTTGTGTATACCTTGCTTAGGGCCTGAGCACGACGTTGTTGGCTGTCGCTCTTGTGCTAGATTTAACAAACGCACGATAAAGAGAAGATTAGATTGTGCCAGGTTAGTTTTTGGGAAGCGGTGTAATTATAAAATGCCGTCGGATGCTCCGACGCCCGCTTCGTCAAAAAAGTGCAAGGACAAAACAAGCAAAGCCTAGGCTGGAAGAACCGTCCGTACCGGACGTCGGTTCTTTAGAGGGCTCGGTGGAGCCAGAGGTTCAGCCAGAAATTTCTTTGGAATCCCAGGGAGAGACTTTATTACTACAAGATGTGACCTCTCAGGAGGTAGGCCAGGCGGAAGGGGCTTCTCAGGTAGCTGTTCTTCCCTCCCTTCCTAAGGTGGTTAGGCCCTCCCCTGCTGTTTCCAAGGCTTCTCCCAGGGGCAGGCCAGGTTTGGTTTCAGGTGTTACCCCTAGTTCTTCAGGGTCTGTACCTAAGAAGCATATGCTTAAGATGGCAGAAGATTTGATTACAATGATTAGAGGTTCTATGCCCCCTCCTGATAAGAGGCCTAGGGTGGAATCTGAGCTTGGGAGTTTTGAGCAGTGTTCGGATGCTTTTGAGTCTTCGGCTGAAGACTTGCAGGAGTATTCCCCTTACTCTGATTCTGATGTGGGTGATTCTACTCCTTCTGCTTCTCCTCCTGAGGATTTTTCATTTTCAGAGACTCTTCATTCCATGAGGGAGCATTTTAAATGGGAAGGTCAGGATTTCTCTGATTCCAGGAAAAGGCTTAGGGAATTTTTGTTTCTACCCCAGCATAGGCCTTTAGCTATACCTCCTGTTCTAGATGTGGTGGAGGATGTTTTTGCAGAGGCTTCTCTGAACCCTGATTCTTTGCCTCCTGCTCCAGTTAAACCGGATAGATATTATAGGGTGCCTGAAGCGCATAAAGTCCTAGGGCAGACCCAGAAACTGTTTCACAGGGGCCTAAAGGTGTTAAGGCTTCTGTTGTTAAAAATCCTGTTCCTCCGGATAAAGAGGCAAGGGCTTTGGATAGATGGGGAAAGAAAGTGTATACTTCTTCCACTTTGGCCATGAGAGCTTTGAATTGCCAGTTTCACATGTTGAAATATCAAAATTATCTCCTTTCACAATTAAAGTCTAAGGTAGATGCTTTGGCGGAAGGTATTGAGTGTAAAGAGTTGCAGGATTTAGTTCATGTTTCTGAACAGGTGGGTAAGCATTCTTTGCAATGTGGTTTTGATGCTGTGCAGGCCTCTTCGAGGGTGGCTGCCACTGGTTCGTTCTTCGCAGGCACGCCTGGCTGAGGGAGCAGAATTTAGGTGAGCATGTGAAGACAAGGATTTTAGATGCTCCTTTACAATCTGATGTGTTGTTTGGTTAGCCTGTGGAAGCAGTTCTAAAGAAAATGGAAGACAAGGCTAAGTCTATGCAGACTGTTAAAGATTTTTGCAGGTTCAGCCTCCAAGTTTAGTAGAAATTGGCCTACCAAGGGGTGGACATATCCTGCTT
This sequence comes from Protopterus annectens, assembly GCF_019279795.1. Classification (NCBI taxonomy): domain Eukaryota; kingdom Metazoa; phylum Chordata; order Ceratodontiformes; family Protopteridae; genus Protopterus; species Protopterus annectens. Next base: position 223,110,161 of record NC_056748.1, read on the forward strand.
ATGATTCCCAGTCTAGGGGTAGGTCTAGATGTGGTAGGGGCAGAGCTCAAGGTTCTTTTAGGCCTAGAACAGGGAGTTCACCTGCTCAGTCTTCTGGTGAGGGCAGGGGTCAGTCCTTTCGTAAACAGACCCAATGACCTGCCTTTTCAGCTGCCAGAATCTTCTCGTCTGGCAGCACCTTTGGGAGGAAGGTTGGCACTCTTCAAAGAAAACTGGAGTTTAATTACCCAAGACAGATGGGTATTGGATATCATTCACCACGGTTACAGGTTTTATTTCCATACCTTGCCTCCTTTCAAAGGCATGCCAGACATTCCTCCTCAACAAAGGAAAGAGGCTCACAGGCAAATTTCTCTGTTGCTCCAAATAGGGGCCATTCAGCGGGTTCCTGTGCCAGAAAGGGGCCTAGGATTTTATTCTCGCCTGTTCCTAGTACCAAAAGAGGGAACACGTGGAGACCAATTTTGGATCTGTCTATCCTCAACACTTATCTGGACATTCCCAAGTTCAAAATGTTGACGTTACAACAGCTTTTACCTATGCTGGGCAAAGATCACTGGATGGTAACTTTGGATCTCAAGGAAGCTTACCTTCATGTTCCTATCAGACTAATTTGCAGGAAGTATCTGCGTTTCGAGCTGGGAATTCTCATTATCAGTTCTCTGCATTGCCCTTTGGCTTATCTACTGCCCAGAGTATTCACAAAGGTTCTGGCTCCAGTGATAGCTTTCTTCAGGCTAAAAGGAATACAAATCTATCCTTATTTGGACGACTGCCTGCTTCTGGCTCAAGGAAAGGACGTGCTTCTTCAGCATTTGGAATATGTGATAGCAGTGCTAAGATGCCTAGGGTATTCTGTGAACGAAATAAAGTCCAGTCTAGTACCCTCTCAAGACATGTGCTTTCTGGGCGTGAGACTGAATACAGCATCCCAGATGGCCTTTTAACCCCGGACAAACAAAAGAATCTTTCTCTTTACTTCCATCAACTATCTCATCAGTCCGGGCTGACTGCAAGGACAGTCCTTCAAGCCTTAGGGTTCATGGCATCTTGTATTCTGGTACTTCCCAATGCCAAACTGCATATGAGGAAGCTACAATGGTATCTCAAAAATGTATGGACACAGCACTGCCAGGATTTGGACACTGTCATTCAAATAATACCTTGCATTCAAAAGGAATTTTTGTGGTGGGCTCAGGAATGTCACCTAAACAAGGGACTCTCTGTGACCCGGCCAGAGGCGAGTCAGATTCTAACGACAGATGCCTCAGACACAGCTTGGGGAGCTCATCTGAATGGAAAGTGGATACAAGACAAGTAGCCTGCCAGACTGCAGCATCTACATATCAACATGAAGGAGATATTAGCAGTCCAGTTTGCATTACTGGCTTTCAAGGATTTACTTCTTCCAGGGCAGGTGTTGATTCTAACAGACAACACAACTGTCATGTGATACATCAACAAACAAGGGGGAACACATTCTTATCCTCTATGCAGGCAAGCAATGATTTTGTGGGAGACTGCGTTAAGCTTGCAACTGAATCTTCAAGCAAGGTTTCTGCCAGGAGCACAGAACTCCTTAGCAGATGTGTTAAGCAGGCAAATCATGGATCCCCACGAGTGGAAACTGGATCTTCATGTATTTCAGACTTTGACAGTGTCCTGGGGAACTCCAGACATAGATCTGTTCGCTTCTCCACTAAACCACCAGTTGCCAAAGTTTTGCACGAAAAGGTTTCATCTCACAGCCTGGAAAGTGGATGCTCTTTCTTTCAGTTGGGAAAATCTTCATGTGTATGCCTTTCCACCTCTGCCTCTCCTCCCAAAGGTACTCCTAAAGGTCAGACAGGACAAGCCAAGGATGATTTTAATAGCTCCAGATTGGCCTCGGCAGCACTGGTACCCATTGCTGAGGAGTCTGGTAAGGAAGCCTCCATGGCCCTTACCTTTGATTCCACACCTATTGTCTCAGAAGGACGGGCATCTACTCAATGTCAAGCTTCACTCTCTTCATCTAACAGCCTGGCATATTCTGTTTTGAACCATAGCAGGTCTCAGCTTCCTCAACAAGTTCTGAATGTGATTATGGAAGCCAGAAGACCTAGTACAAGGAAAGTGTACGCAGAGAAATGGAAGAGATTTTTATTTTGGTGTGCAGCAAAGGATTTGGATGTTTCTGAGCCAAATTTGAGTGTGGCTCTTCAATATCTTACTGAGTTATTGGACAAAGGTTTGTCTTTCTCTTCCATTAAGATTCATGCTGCAGCAATTTCAGCTCACTATGATTGTGACCCACCATTGTTTTCTCATCCTTTGTTTAAGCAATTTCTTAGAGGGGCAAAGAATATAAGACCCCCACGTAGAGCTCCTACTCCTGCTTGGGACCTCAATTTTGTGTTGGAGAAACTTACTCTACAACCTTTTGAGCCTGCGGCTACTGCTGAATTGAAATACTTGTCATGGAAGACTGCTTTTTGTTGGCCATTACTTCTGCAAGAAGGGTTTCTGAATTGCAGGCCCTTATGGCGGTTGAGTCTTTTTTGATTTTCCATAAGGATAGGGTATCATTACGTACTAATCCTTCCTTTATGCCTAAGGTGGTCTCTAGTGTGGCTTTAAACCAAACTATTCATTTGCCCACTTTTTATGCAGATCCCCAAAATAAGGGGAAAAGATTTTGCACACTTTAGATGTACACAGGCAGTTGCGTTATTATTTAAGCAGGACTAAGGATTTTAGGCAGTCTCAGCAGTTGTTTGTTTGTTTTGCTTTGAGTTCTCAGGGCAAGCCTGTGTCAAAACAAACTATTTCTAAGTGGATTGGGTTTTGCATTGCATTTTGTTATTCCCATCATGGCAAGGAGATTCCAGCTGGGATCAGGCCTCATTCCACTAGGGCTACTGCCACTTCAACAGCATTTCTAAGGGGTGGCAACTAAGGATATTTTGGAGGCAGCTACTTGGAGTTCAGTGCATACTTTCTCTAAGCATTACCACCTTCCTCTCTACTCTAAATCTAGGGCTGGTTTTGCCACGCTATTTTGCAGGGTATGTTGACAGCTCCAGCTTCTTTATGATTTGCCAGCCTCCCTTACCTCTGCTTTGGGATTCTACCCAAGTGTTAGGACTGCAGCAATGTGGGATGAAGAACATAGTACAGTTTTGTACCTACCATAAATGTAGATGTTCAAGATCCACATTGCTGCAGTCCAATTCCTCCCTCCTTCCCTCTGTGTTTAGGGGTGGTTGTGTGGGTGGGGTTGTACTTTTGTAAATTGTATATATTGTATATATATTTGGTACAGGAGTGTTTGGTGTTTTTTGGTTGTGGCCTTATCTTTTTAGGGTCTTCTGACATCTGGGGCAAGAAAAGACTGAGGATATGACGTCGGTCATGCGCATTTGTACCCTGATGTCCTGACGTCAGACTAATGCGCCCTGACCGACGTCAGCCTTATACTTTGGTATTCGGGCCGACTGGGACAGCGGACTACCCAAGTGTTAGGACTGCAGCAATGTGGATCTTCGAACATCTACATTTATGGTAGGTACAAAACTGTACTGTTTTAATTGTTTTGATTAGTACTAGCCATGTGATTTTATTCAATATTTAATTGTTAGTATTGTAATTAATGTTTTAGTTAGTCTTTAATAGTATGCTAAAATAAATGTTTTTTTCTGCTTGTCTAGTGGTATTTGTGATAGAACTTGGAGTGAGCCTGATTGTGTTACCCCTTTTAAATGCATGCATAGCCATTTTGGCTCTACAAATATGTTTCACATTCTCGTAAAGACAACCTTTGGTGAGCATACCATTTCATATGAGGTTAAATAACAGAAACAGATGTTTAACCTTTTTTCCAGAACAGAGCATTGCTCAATGGTATATGTATATTTTACTGGTTTGCATATGATTTATAAAAAAGGCCAAGAAAACAAACATTTGAGGTTTTCATTGGCTGCCTTCTTTAGTTGGCTAGTTACCTGTTGTTTCTCTGTAGTAATGGCAGTATTTATCAGTTTTGACTAAAAACATAAAGTAGTACAACTTACTAGACTTGTCTTTTCATCTCAGGGAAAATCATAATGTTACACCATTGCATCCATGTTGGCTCTTTATCTTCATCACTCTATCATTTGATAATAATACTGTCTCAGCTCACATTTTGTCTTAGTGTACTTGTTGTTTAAGTACATATAATCTTGAGAAGTGTAGCATTGTCTGGTTATCAGCATTATCTGAACCCAGCTTCAACTGGACAAAGTGCAGAAAACCTTTTGTGAGATGTGTACAGAAACCACATTATAAAATTTGTTATTGTAAAACTTGATTGCATAAAATATGATACCTTGGAGTGTTTCTCCTTGGGCTTCTGCTGAAAAAAAGCACCTCGGCCCAGTCAGATTGTCCCAGTAAACAAATGTAAATAAATAAATAATAAATAAATGAATATGTGCACACAATATTCAGTAATCTTTGGGTTCAGCTGTAACATCCAGATGACTCTGGGTGGATGTAACTGTATTGTGAAGTGACCTCATCATCTTTATGGATGTTCTTCGTGTTTCACTCTTGCAGTCATCACATTTGGGTTATCTGCTTGCAGTAGACCTCAGTTGGCCTGATTATCAAAGTCTTGGGTCCTGCGTCCTAGGTCCTGCATCGGTTGCTGTCTCATCTTCCATGACGTCAGGTAGTCAGGGGTATAAAGCACGCAGCTTACGCCATTACATCAGTCTTTCCTTGCCATGCGGTGCCCAAAGCAGAAGCAGTTCGCAAGTGCCGGTCGGCCGACTCCTGAAATTTTCATTTTCGAGTTTCAGATCTGAAGTCTTCAACTAAGCTAAGTACCCCGTTGGGGGTCCTTTTTCTTGCTCTAAACCGATGTCAGTAAAAGTTAACAATTGTGTTTCTTGTGGAAAGCAAATACCTCATAAAGATTTTCATTCGTACTGCATTCCTTGCTTGAGCCCAGACCACGACTTACCTCGCTGTCAGTTTTGTGCCTTATTCAAATCTCATACTATTTGTCGTCAGTTCATTTACACATCTCAATATTTTGGTACTCGGTTCAATTATCCAGAAATGGCTTCGGTAAGCCACCCGACTACCAACATTCTGAAAAAATGCAAAGATAAAGACAGAGACAGACCGCTTAGGTCCAAAGCTGCCGATGACGCTTCTCCTAAGCTAGTCACCAGTTCGCCGGTACTCAGTGAGGTGCTTTCGCAGCCCCTGATACCCGCTACTTCAGATTCGCAGGCCTCTACTGAGACACATTCAGAGTCCGGTATGCTGCGAGATGCTTCTTCGACTGTGGAGCCTGCAGCTGTCTGTACCTTGGAGGGGTTCGGAGTCGCTGTGCAGGCACCGGCTTCTGAGGGTGTATTCAGGCCTACTGACTTGCATATTAAACCAACGCCATCTTCTTCTTCTTCTTCAAGGCCTAAAACTGAATCCATGCCTAGAAAACCGACGCCCAGACCACATGGTCAGGCCCCATGCCTAAAAACAAGCAATAAGTATGGCTGAAGACCTTATTACTCTAATCAGGGGAAGCCATCCTTCCCCCTCTAAGAGACCTAGGACTGATTTTCCTTCTGATTCTTCTGATCAGGATTCTGAAATTTTTGTTTTCTCTGATGACCAGGATTTGCCCTTATCTACTTATGAGGATTCTGATGCAGAGGATTGCATTCCCTCTGCTTCCCCTCGAGAGGATTTCTCTTTTGGTGAAACCTTGCATACTCTTAGGGAGCATTTCCGCTGGGAAAGCCAGGATTACTCTGACTCCAAAAAGAGGCTTAGGGAATTCTTACTCCTGCCTCAACACAGGCCTTTAGCTATCCCTCCTGTACTTGACATTGTAGATGATGCCTTCTTGGAATCTAGCCTGGCCCCTGACTCTTTACGTCCTGCACCCAGCAAACCTGATAGGTATTACAGAGTACCTGACTCTCACAAGTTTCTCTTTAAAAATACTACTGCAGATCCTGAGACCATTTCACAGGGACCCAAGGGCATTAAAGCTACTACTGCCAAAAATCCTACCCCCTCTGATGGAGATTCCAGGGCGCTGGATAGATGGGGTAAGAAGGTATACACATCTGCAACCTTGGCCATTAGGGCCTTAAACTGCCAGTTTCATATGTTAAGGTATCAGCAGCATATTATTGGATTGCCTAAACAGAAAATTATGTTGATTCCTGACTATGCTGAAAATAAAGATTTACAGGATTTAATGCATTCTGCTGAACAAGTTGGAAAACATACTTTGCAGTGTGGTTTTGATTCATTAGAGGCATCTTGCAGGGCTGCTGTCACTGGGTCTGTACTTAGAAGGCACGCTTGGCTTAAGGAGCAATCTTTGCCAGATCATGTTAAAGCTAAATTACTAGATGCTGTCTTAAACCAAGACCGCCTGTTTGGTAGCAAAGCAGAAGAAGTACTTAAAAAGATGGAGGAAAAAGCTAAATCTATGCAAACTGTTAAAGATTTCCTGCAAGTACAGCCTCCCAGATTTAGTAAGCATTGGCCGTCTAAGAATTGGTCCTTTCCTGCCTCTTCCAGGCCTTCTCAGTCCAAACCCAGAACAAGCAGAGCACCCAGGCTTGAGTCCCAAGGTACTCACAGGCCTAAGCAGTGGGGGGTTCCCACTTCCAAAGCAGGGAGTAGTAAGACCCCCCCCCCATGGTAAACTGTTTCAATGACTTAACTTTAAATCTTCCAAGCCCTGCTCAACTGACTGTTCCTTTAGGGGGAAAGATTGCCCTGCATGCAAAAAATTGGGAACTCATTACCCAGGACAAATGGGTTTTAAATGTAGTTTCCAGGATACAGATTCCACTTCTACTCCTTACTAACCCCAAACGGTTGGCCAGACCTACCCCCATATCAGTGGGCAGAGGCTCAAAAGCAAGTTCTCTCTCTTTTAAGCATCAGGGTTATTCAACCTGTCCCAGAAGAAGAATGGAGGCAAGGTTTCTACTCAAGACTTTTTCCTGGTACTCAGAAAAGACAATTCCTGGCGTCCTATCCTGGGCCTGTCTATCCTAAACACAATCTTGGTAATCCCAAAATTCAAGATGCTAACTCTTCATCAGCTGCTTCCTATGCTAGGTAAAGATGCCTGATTGGCAACACTGAATTTAAAGGAAGCCTACCTGCACATCCCAATAAGGGAATCTTGCAGAAGATACCTACGCTTCAGAGCAGGCTACATGCACTATCAGTTCTCTGCACTGCCTTTTGGCTTATCTACTGCACCCAGGGTATTCACAAAGTGCCTAGCTCCAGTCATTGCATTTTGCAGGCAAAGAAATATTCAAGTATACCCATACCTGGACGATTGTCTAATAAAGCAGAAAGCCAGGACATACTAATAAATCATCTGGCATTTGTAAAGAAATTGCTAACGTCTCTGGGGTACACCATAAACTAAAAGAAATCACATATTTTACCTTGTGAACAAATTGTATTCCTGGGAGCAAGCTTGAATACAACTTCCCAGATGGCCTACCTCACACCAGAGAAACAAGTTCATTTGACAGTCTACTTCAAACTACTGGTAACAAAGACCCAGCTATCTGCAAGGAAAATACTGCAAGCCGTGGGGTTCATGGCCTCTTTCATTCTACTAATTCCATATGCAAAACTGCATTTGAGGAAACTACAATGGTATCTAAAAAGCTTATGGTGTCAACATTCTCAGGATCTAAAATCAATGATTCCTATCATACCTTGTTAACAGATAGAGCTTCTTTGGTGGGCAGAGGCCTGCCACCAAAACAAGGGACTGCCATTCACTCTACCCCCTGCTGCCCAAACCCTAACAACAGACGCATGCGACTATGCATGGGGGGCTCACTTGGCAGAGCAGTGCATTCAGGGCAAATGGAACCTAAATCAAATGCACCTGCATATCAATCAAAAAGAAATGTTAGCTGTACAGAATGCTCTGACAGCCTTCAAGGACCACATTCTTCTAGGACAATTATTGGTAAAGACGGACAACATCACTGTTATGTGGTACATAAACAAGCAGGGGGGAACCCACTCATACCCTCTCTGCAGACTAACCATGGCTCTGTGGAACACAGCCTTGAGCTACCAAGTGCACCTACAGGCTCAATTCCTGCCAGGAAAGCTAAATACACTGGCAGATGACCTAAGCAGAAATCTCATGGACCCACATAACTGGAACCAAAGATATTCAACATGTTGAGACACAAATGGGGGAGACCAGAGATAGACATGTTTGCCTCCCCCCAGAGCTACCATTTGGACAAATTCTGCACAAGGACTCCCTACAAACAAGCTTGGAAAGTGGATGCCCTGTCCTTCACCTGGAAAAACCTATCAGTTTATGCCTTTTCCCCTCTGCCTCTCCTCTCCATGGTACTGCTAAAGATCAAACAGGACAAACCAAGGACAATACTGATTGCACCAGACTGGCCACGCCAACACTGGTACCCCCTCTGGTGCAGTGTGTCGCTGCTGGCACCATGGCACCTGCCTCAGACCCCTGCCCTGCTGTCCCAAGCAGGAAGGCCAGATTCTGCACCCACAGCTTCAAACCCTGAACCTGGCTAATTACCTAATCTCTCCATTACCATCCTTCAGTAAGCAAGTGATGGATGTCATTCTGGAGGCAAGGAGGCCTAGTACTAGAAAATCCTATGCTGAAAAATGGAAAATATTCTGTTCCTGGCGCCAAACTCAGGGGATGGGCACAGCAGCGCCCAGTTTACCCCATATTCTTCAATACTTAACTGAGATGTTTCACAAGGGCCTTTCCTTTTCCTCCATCAAAATTCATGCCTCAGCCATTTCAGCTCATTACAGTACTGAACCCCCCCTCTTCTTTCATCCACTGCTGAAGCAATTCCTCAGAGGGGCCAAAAACTTAAGACCACCTAGGAGAGCCCCTACTCCAGCCTGGGACCTTAACTTTGTATTGAAAAAGCTCACTCTACGTCCCTTTGAGCCAGCTGCAAATGCAGAGTTGAAATTCCCTTCTTGGAAAACAGCCTTCCTTCTAGCCATCACTTCAGCAAGAAGGGTGTCTGAATTACAGGCCCTCATGGAGGTGGAGCCTTTCATCATCTTTCATGCTGACAGAGTGTCCCTCAGGACCAATCCCTCCTTCATGCCCAAGGTGGTATTCAGTGTGGCCGTTAATCAGTCCATTCATTTGCCAACCTTCTTTTTTAATCCACAGAACAAAGGGGAATGAATACTGCACTCCTTAGATGTGCACAGACAACTTAGATTTTACTTGGACAGGACTAAGACTCTCAGGAAATCTGAACAGCTGCTGGTTGCATTTGCTGTAGGGGCAGAGGGGAAGGCCATTTCAAAGCAAACCATTTCTAAGTGGATAGGCCATTGCATTCATTTCTGCTATAAGCACCATGGAAAACCTACCCCACAGGGGATAAGATCACATTTAACTAGGGCTGCATCTACCTCTACAGCCTTTCTCAGAGGTGTCCCTACCAGAGACATCCTAGAAGCTGCTACGTGGAGTTCTGTACATACCTTCACCAGGCATTACCACTTGATAATAGTTTCTAAATCCAGAGCTGTCTTTGCCACTGCAGTCTTGCAGGGCCTTATAGCTGGTCCTAATGCTATCTAATTACGTCCTCCCATCCTTAGGTTTGGGAATCTACCCAAATGTGATGACTGCAAAAGTGAAACACAAAGAACATAGTACAGTTGTGTACACTTACCATAAATGTAGCTGTTCGAGTGTATTCACTGTTGCAGTCCTGGTTACCCTCCCTCCAGCCCCCTGACTTCTATTGACTATACCTCTATTCTTGTTTACTATGCTTAAAGCTTTTTGGTGTATTTGCTTTTTTGTTGGAGGTGTGACCTTGTATATAATTGCTTCCCATTATGGGGGCACCTGACATCTGGGGCAAGAAAAACTGATGTAATGGCGTCGGCTGCATGCTTTATACCCCTGACTACCTGACGTCATGGAAGATGAGACAGCAACCGACGCAAGACCCAAGACTTTGATAATCAGGCCGAATGAGGGCTACTGCAAGCAGATAACCCAAATGTGATGACTGCAACAGTGAATACACTCGAACATCTACACTTATGGTAAGTGTACACAACTGTACTTTCTGTGTAACTGGTGTGGTAGTTGTGAGGGGGAGGGAGCTTGGTTTCTAAGATAGACGTAACACATTTGAATCTCTAGTGATATGGACGTGTCAAGACAACCCCATAGTCCTCTTCATTTGCTAAAAAAATCACTTCCAAAGTGGGGCCTATAAATCGAGGTTTAGGTGCTGTAGGCATGTACAAAAATAAATCCATTGTCTTGTTGGAATGATGCCAGAAAAGCAGCCTACTTTACCTTTGAAGGATTTGTAGTTGTATGGTTGTAAGCAACCTTACAACAAGCATGTTTACCCTGAAGAGCAGACACTTGAGCTTGCAAGTGAAAATGATTGATCCCTGACCTGTACTCAAAAATACAACCTATTCTGCTACAGTTATTAGTGAAAATTGCTATCAGTGTAAGTTTTAAAACATGCAGTAAACACTGTAAATATTGCTGTCCTTTTGAATCAGACAGTAAAACAACTTCTTCAAGCATATTGTTAACAGCTGTTCTTGAGACACAGTTTACTTGGGGAAAGTATAACTCATGAAGATGCCAAACAGGAACAAAAGGATGAGCCACTCCACAGTAAAAAATGCACCTATCCAGGCCAAATATAATAAAACCAATTCTGGACTTTATTGAAGAAAATAAAACAAAGGATAAGCGCTTTCGTCGTGACCACTTCAGAACTTCATTGTCATCCTTTTGTTCCTGTTTGGCATCTGAATGTATAACTCACACTAGTTACACAAGCATTAGCACTGTTGTAGTACAGATAGCAGAATATGGTTCATGTAATGAGGAAGGCAGATAAAATTTACTTTTGAGAGAAATATTACTGATATTTGTTGTAGTCATAGTACATGTTCAGACTTGGCTTGCAGAGCACTATAAAAGAAAAGTAACAATATCCAGTTGCTACTGTGCAAATACAGGGGCAGCAAATAACATTGCATACCATTTATTGGAGTTGAATGACTGCAAAAGATTATTTGAGAACTGTGAGTCCTTTATGTTGTGCTGAAAGTAACTGATAAATCAGTGGATGGAGAGATTTTCCATAGTTGTTACTCTTAGGGAACCCAAGCCTGAAACCACCTTATAAGGAGCTTCACTGATAAAGCAGTATTTATAGCAGTATATTATCAATGCACTGATAAATGCAGTAGTCTTGTTGACAGTCACAGTACCATGAAGTTTGAGAATAAAAATAACTTTGTCTGATGAGTTAGTTTTTTAAACATTCTCATAACTTTTTTTCTAAGTTTAATGACTGCTTGCTTTTAGCATAGTGTAGGGTTCACGCTTTAATGCAGAATCTCTTTTAAATCTCAGTGACACAGAAACCCTTCACCTCTGTGTGGGTTGCTAGATGACTGAGGGTCCTGGTTAAAAGCTTATTTCTTTAAATCTGCCAAGTTTATACATTAATTTGCTTAAGTGAAACATAACCACTGAAATTAATTCTGCTTCCTGTTTTCCATGCCACATCTAGTCCTTCACGGGCATCTATTTCTGAATTCTCTGGGATAAGTAACAACAAATCTTGTCACGATGCCACTGCATATATTTGTGGTGTTCCTATTGGAAAATGTGACTTTTTTAATATATATATATATATATATATATATATATATATATATATATATATATATGTGTAGGGTCTACTTTAGAGTGTCGAAAACTTAAAATCTCGAGTGCTCACATGAGCGAAAATGCAGATATTCGATATTCATTTTTTTGGATCGCAGTATAGTGGAGATCGGGATATTTGCCCCTTCCTCACTGTAGCGCGATCTCAGAGTTGGAATATACCTTTAGCGGGGGTGTGTGTGGGGGGCAGCAATTTCGAGTACCTGCATATTCGCTCATGTGAGCTCTGGAGATTTTAAGTTCTCAGCTATATAATATAGACCCTGTGTGTGTGTGTGTGTGTGTGTGTGTGTGTGTGTGTGTGTGTGTGTGTGTGTGTGTGTGTGTGTGTGTGTGTATACATATACATTTTTTAAGTGTGCCACAAAGAATTTGTGTTCATAACTTGTCTGGTCTATTAGCCAGGAGTTGAGAAAATGTAGCTCTTACAACTGTGTACAACTAAAACATTGTTTATTTTATCAGGTTGTAAACTGGAAACATTTCCCACATTGGAAAATAAAGAGGGTTTGTTTTGAAAACTTTGTTGTGTAATTTCTGATATTTATCTGTTAGCCAGTGGCAGAGGTAGGATCATTTTTTGATTTTGATAATATTTTTGCGTACAAAGCAATGATAGTAACATGCCCCTGTACAGTACATATGATGTTTGAAAAAAAATGCAATTGAATTATTATTTAAAATGTAAGGTGTAAGCACAAAAACTATTTACAACTAAGTGTACCATCTCTGTATACTGTAACCTATCGGCATCTACAGTGTAATTGCTTAAACATGTTTTACAGTTTTATGTAATTTGTGAATCTTTACAAATTAGGCCTCAGATGAAAATGGTTATTTGTCTAGTCAGACATTCCAGTGGATTTTTTAGCACTGGATTCCATGCTGTATTGGTGTTATTCTTCCAAATTTATGCTGCCTGCTTTTTGAATAGCACTATATTTTGAGATCCTTGAATTTGACACTCTTTAGTTCTGATGCATCCATATCATGGGCTATCTCCTTTCTTGCAAAGATGTGCTCTTTATTGTGAAGTGCAGTCAAAGGGTGTCATATGGTACACCATGGGTAGATCTTAATTTCTGATATGGCCATCACCTCTGCCTGTTCAAGCTGTTTTTGCTGACTCAATGTTTGTTTGTGTTTTTCGGCTTTTCCCGGTTAGGGCTCGCCACAGTGGCACTCAGGTCCGCTAATAATTGGTAGGGGATTTTTACGTACCGGGTTACCAGCCCTGACGCACAACCTTCAACGAAGGCACGCCCCATTCACATATGCCTCCACACAGAAGAAGCTCTAGCTGAGAATCGAACGGGACAATGTCTTGCTATGAGGCGACAATGCTACCGCAGCACCACCAGTGCAGTATGTTTTTAAAAAATGAAATAAGTAGCACTGTAAATGATTTATTTCACGTCACCCATTCCTGCATTTTAAGGAAGAGTGTGCACAGGAATTTTTTTTTTCTGCTGCCTTGCTTATCTTTTGAAATTATTTCAGGTGTATGTGGCACTCTCTCCAGTATGGTAAGTGGGCTTCACCACTGCACATTAGGGAAATAGCATCACCGTATATGAGTTAAGTGAATACAGGAGACAGAGCTCAGGTAGCATTATTGATAGTTCAACAATGCCTGTGATGTTTCTTAGACTTCTTTCTAAAATACTGATAGCAGAATCAAAACATATTTTAACCTGTGTAAGTAAACCTCTGTGCTGTTCCTGGAAATATAGCAACAAGTGTCAAAAGATTTTACTGAGCTGGATGTAACAGCACAATATCATTTGATAGTCAATTTGCTGTAATTCAGTTGAAAATAACAAACTTTTCTCATATATGTGAAAATGTTTATCTGTACCAGCACGCTTGATAAAGGCATTACAGCATTTAAAACAGCAGATGAAAAGGGCATTAAATGTTTGTTTGAGTTTGATCACCAGCCATATGTCTCCTTATAAATGTCCTATACAAATGTGCACTTAAAGTGGTGATTTTAGTGCATATTATCTAGGATGATTACAGTCTTCCTTTTTATGTGGTTTGCACTGGTCACTTATACTCCATTTACTGGCCAGAACATTTATTAGAGACTGTTTTCAGTAAGGAGTGAAAGTTGGGAATGCATAACTTATGTATGACAAGGCCAAATTTTCGACACATTTTTTTCTTACTAAAAAGCAGTCACTTTGTTTTGGTACTCAGAATGGTTATGTTTCTGTACAGCAACATGCCAAGAACCCGTTTGAAGTATTAAAGTAGATGTAAATTTGTAAATCCATTGACTGAGCTGCTAAAGGTATCATAGACTTCAAAGTATAAAGTCTCTGTTTGGGCCATGGGAAGGGAGTGGGGTCACATGGTAGTATGTTTTTTAATTGACAGTGAGTTCCCCTGGAAACTGTCCAAGACTGTTTTTTTGAATAGACCTTAACATTTGTAGTGATTACTGCTGTATGCGATGTAGTTGTAATGATACCATATATTAAAGACTTTTGTTTCAGACTTGTGTAATCGGCACATCCATCATTGAAGTTTAATGCTAATTTAAGACTAATTTCCTTTGTCCAAATATATACGCGTCCAACTTGTATAAATAACATAAATAAGGATAGGCCCAATTACTTGGATTTTTCCTTGCCATTTGGACTGTACAGAAAGGCAAAATCAAGTGGGTGCACATATACATGCAAAAGTCTGCATATGTATAGTTGCTTCAGCATATGCTACACTTTCTTCCACCCTGGCGGAGGGAATACACATACTTATTAAAACAGCAGTCCAACAATAAATGCACTATTACAACAACAGTAGCGTATAATTCACACTTATACAAATGATAATTCAGATTAATTTTACCATAGAGTATTATGGGTCTGAGATGTTAAAAGTGCTGCTTCCAATAGTCTAGGATACGGAGCTTGATTCCTTCTACCTCATTTTGCCTCTTCTGTGACTGAGCAAGTCAAGTTAAGCAGGCATTGTGCCTAGGTTGCTGTTGAAATAGGACAAATGTTTTCCAGTAGGTTTACTTAGATAACAAAGCAATAAAAATAAACAAAATAAAAAATACTACTAATAAAATGCTAACAGTCCTGTAATCCCAAGTTTAGTATAATCAGATAGTAATTAATACTGGTGTATACTTATACATAGAATGCACTGTAATATGATGCATGGTAATGCTTAACAGTAAAGAATGCCATTGGTGGAAATGGCAAATACATTTTCCTTATAATTAAGCAATAACCCACAAGTGGGTGTGGCTATATCAGGACGTACTCGTGGTTGGTGTGTTTTGATCACAAGGGTGAAGCCTGAGTGATTAAACAAAGCTAACTGTGGGTAAATCCTCATATGCCCACACCCACTCATGGGTTATTGCTGTTATACAATGACATTATTTAAGAAAGAAATTGTTTACTTTTCTTAAAAATGGCTTTGTATAATGGTGCCATAGTGTTCCTCCACAATGTTTCCTGTTCTTCTGCATTTTCTGACACACTGCGCATGCATATGGGAGTTACGTTTTTACACTTACACAGTACATTAGTGCTGTTAAAGAGAAGCAACAGAGAAAAGAGAATCTCTGTTGTGTTTTTGTTGTTGTTGAAGAGAGACAACAGAGAAAAGAGAATCTCCATTGCTGTTTGCATTTTCTGAATGATATGAAGGCTAAGTCTTAAATGCCTGTCATTATTTAATGACTTCAACCCCAATGGCTTGCTAGAAAACTAATTAATGGAGCAGTAGTATGAGGCAAAAAATCTGGACATTCTGCAAAGATCCCAACAGTTGAGAAGTACGACAGTCTGCCGAGATTTAAGGAGGGACAAAGCAGAAATACAAGTAAAATCAAGTAGATTTCTGTTTCTTTACTTCTGCAGAGCTTATCTGATTTTTCTTGTATTTTGTTTTGCCCTCCATAGTATATTACAATAGAAAAGTCTGTCTGCTCAATGGTACTTTAGTAGCTGGACTTTTCTCTATTGGTATATGCTCAATTCACAGTGCATGTTTTTGAATAACAGTGACCCGTCATTGTATAGTTATCTTTTTATATGTCAATATTTAAAACTGTTGTTTCCATGTAAATGCATTTAAATTAGCAACGATTAATGAAGCTTCATCTTTTTATTCAAACCAGTTACTGCCAAACAAAAAATGTATGCATCTTTCATGTTTTGTGACGCTTTTTCTTTTGGCAAAACATCTAGAAAGGTTGAAGTATACATAAGCAGTTTATATATATATATATATATATATATATATATAGATATATATATATATATATATATATAAACACAAATATATAGATGTGTGTGTGTGTGTGTGTGTGTATGTATGTATATTTATATATATATATATATATATATATATATATATATATATATATATGGTTTACATTCCTTTGTTCAAACTTGTGTGTGTGTGTATGTATGTATTTTATATATATATATATATATATATATATATATATATATATATATATTTATATATATATATGCATGTATGGTTTACATACCTTTGTTCAAACTTTTTTGCAAACCAGGTAAATAAAAAATTATATGTTATGTGTTACCAGAAATCAGCTGATTGCACATAATGGCTTTTTTAATGTGCGCAACTTTGCAGTACAATGGGGATCAGGGAAAATATACTTTCCCCACTGTAGTGAGATGCAGAGTTGATATATATGTGTGTGTGTATATACTTACCTTGAAACACTGCTCGGGACCAAATGACTAGCTAAATAAACCACAACATCATGTTTAGAGCTTTAATTCCATTTCATTCTGGAACTTCATCAGAAAATTTTTCATTCTTTCATTACTCAGTATATATATACACCTCTCCTGAGTATTTCAACTAATAGCACAATGTGATCAATTAACTGTGGAAACCAATAATTGATTAAAAATGCCAGTGATTGTGTTCACTTATATTTGTAAATAAATATCTTCCATCTTTTTAAAAACCTCCTTAATAAGTATGCTTTTATATATATTTTAATCAAATACTTTGATTCATATAATGCATTATAAAAAATCGATGTATGATGTTAATAAATGTTTTAAATAACCATAAAACTTAACACATGTATGAAAAAGATATTAAGTACAACAAAAGATTATTATTATATTATATTATTATTATTAAACAAACACATCAACATCAAAATCCTGTTCAAGTGTAAGAATTTATGAAAATATTTTACAATATTATTGAATGCATTTTGTATATTATTTGTTCTTGGTGTATTTATCTTTCATAATAATAATATGTACTATGTAAAAGAATAATTATTATGGAGGTTTTTAAAAAGATGGAAGATGGTTATTTACAAGTATAAGTGAACACAATCACTGGCAATTTTAATCACTTGATCTGATGTTGTTAATCTTCATTCATTCCTTACTGAAGGGAGTCGGTTCCATCTTCGGAACCGAGTCGGCCGTCATAACAAGCTCGCACCAGCCAAAAATCTCTCAAGCTAAGTCTTACCAATAGTGCCCTTCTCTTTATTACCTCAGATCTTGTTTGCCACGTACTGAATAAAGACATGTCAGGCCTGCTCTCAGCTAAGTCATTTATAAATGTTTGTATTTTGTCTGTTGTTAAAGGTTCTTCTCTCATTTTTGCATATACCTAGTTAGCCTATTGTTAGTCACATACTTTTTGATTACTTGTAAGTGTCCCTCACTCTCTTTCCTCCTTTTTACCAAGTTTGGTACTCTTTCTACCATTGCTTGTACAGGCCTTCCCTTACCTCTGAGGTAATTCCCAATACCATTGTTGGTATTCCACAGGCCTTCCCTTACCTCTGAGGTAATTCCCAATACCATTGTTGGTATTCCACAGGCCTTCCCTTACCTCTGAAGTAATTCCCAATACCATTGTTGGTATTCCACAGGCCTTCCCTTACCTCTGAGGTAATTCCCAATACTATTGTTGGTATTCCCTTTTAGTTTCCCCTTTTTACTGTATTTAAAAAAAGTCCTTTCTTCTTCTTTGTGATTGAGTGTGTGTTTCTGCGTTTTATCTTTTGTGGCTTAATTGTATATTTTCTGTGCTACTATGTCTGAGAAAAAGAGTACTACTGGGTTTAAGAGCTGTGATGAATGTGACAGGAAAATGCCTAATGTTGATAGCCATACATCCTGTGTTTACTGTCTCAGGGTACCACACCTATCTGGAAAACCCCAGTGTGACATTTGTAAACCCTTTAGCTCCCGCACGTTGGTGGAACACAAAAATAAACTC
The DNA here is from genome assembly GCF_019279795.1 of Protopterus annectens. Taxonomy (NCBI): domain Eukaryota; kingdom Metazoa; phylum Chordata; order Ceratodontiformes; family Protopteridae; genus Protopterus; species Protopterus annectens. The sequence goes on from NC_056748.1 coordinate 223,128,201, forward strand.
ATGCTCAAAGGTCTCCTTAAATCTCCGTTTGTGGAGGCTATTTCTGAGGTGGCGGGCTCATCCCCTCCAAAGAAAGAAAACAAAAAGAGAAGCAAATCTTTAACCTCTTCTCATACTAGTGAGTTCAAATCTTCAGATCCAAAGGCAAAAATCTCAAAACTGGCAGCAACATCCTCGGCACCGGGGCCTTAGACCCTATCCATGGTGCCGCCTTCGGTTCTAGCACCTCAGCAGCCGACTGTGGTGCCGTCCTTGGCACCTAATCCTCAAACTCTGATTTCAACACCGACTGTGACAACATTATAAACTTCCCTTTCGGCACCAAAAATAGTAATTCCAACACCGGTCACTTCCCCCCCTACCTGTACATCATGCTGGTCCTTTGACCTCAGTACCAAAAGGTGAAATAACCCCTCGGACCTGATATTCCCTTTTGGTGGATCCATTTTTTTGGTCGACAATGTAGCCCCTTCGTAGAATGCCCTGACTCCATGTCGGGGATATCCACCCGCTCCTCCAGGAGCCTTTCAGAACTAGACATAATGAGGCTTGTGGATCAGCTCCTGGTGGCCAGAAGTTTTCCAACACCCTCCAATTCCTCCCTCCCACCCGAAGCCGAAGATTTTTCTCCACGGACTCTTGCATACTTTCCTCCTTCGACCTCAGTGGAGGTATTAAAGCCTTTGACACCGATGCCAACCCCAGTTCCAGCTTCTTCGGCTCCACTGGTAGACCTGACCATGGCTCCAGAGTCTACCCTTTGGCTTTTGACTCATGCAGAGCCGGGTCATCCTTGGGATCGACACTGGTCTGTTGGCACCGTGATCCCTAGTGTGGCGCCTGTTTTTTCCTTGGTGCCATCTACTACAGTTCTGCTTGCTTTGGTGGAACTGGGTCTTCTCATGGCTCCATCCCTGGGAGTAGGGTCATCGGAGTGGTGTGTAACCCCAGTCCCAAGGTTGTCTTTCTCAGTTCCGGGCTCCCATCTTTAAGTGCATCGCACTTTAATGAACTATGGTGCGGAAAGGGAAGTTTTCCCTTTCCTAGACTATAGTGTGATCTCAGAGTTGGTATATTTAAGTAGCAGGGGTGTGGGGGGGGGTGCAGGGGTCTTGCCCCCCTGCCTACACCCTTTACTTTCTCTTTTTTTTTTTAATGTTTAGTTTGAAGAGTTCGAATTTTCAATTGTTCAATCATTAAAGGTTGACCTTTAGTGATTCAAAGAATTGAAGATTCGATGTTCCAATAGGAACCCCTAAGAAAGAGCTAGCCAAGGAGAGCTCTACTGTCCATTCTCCTAACAGGGAGTCTCGGGCGATAGACAGACTTGGGAAGCAGGTGTACTCTTCAGCGACCTTTGCCATTCAGTCCCTGAAATGTCTGGCACACTTTACCTGGCTTCAGAGAGATTTAATCTAAGAACTCTGAGAAACCCTTGCAGGAGCAGTTTCTGATGGGGTATGTGACAAATTTGCCTCACAGCTTGTCACCCTTGAACCAGTCTCTTAACTCCTCCATGCGGTTGATTTCTCATTCTACCGAAGGGGTGGCTAGAGCAGTGGGTGCAAGCGTTGTCACAAGACATCATGCCTGGATGCGCTTTTGTGATTTTTTCCTTCCTGAATGCCCCTGTAGAGGCCTCTTCTCTTTTTGGCCCTAAGGTAAAAGACACATTAGCCAGGTGTGAAAAGGATGGTAAGACCTTGTCTGCAGTTGGCGTATGTTTTTCCACCCCCCCAATGATCCTATTCTAGGACTCAGAGGAATGGAAAAATGTGGTACAAGAATTCCTAGGGTCCTTTCCATGACACACGTGGTGAGCCCCCCCCCTCCCCCCGGGGCAGGGAGGGAACTCAACTGGAAGACACCCCTTCAGAGGCAGAGGGAGTCCGCATAATCAGGGTTCCAGAGATTCCTTTTCTGGACAAACCCTATCAGTGCTCCTGAAGAACAGCCCGATTGCTTACCATTGGAAGCAGTCGTGGGACGATTTTCTCTGCACCACCTTGCCTGGCAAATGATATCCACAGATCTTTGGGTGAAGAACATAATTGCAAGAGGTTACCACATCCCTTTCAACCTTTACACAAGTCCACTAATGCATATTCCCGACATTCCACCCAGTCAAAGGGAATTAGCAGCTTAAGAAATCTGAAAGCTGCTTCAAAAAAGGGCCATCTAAACAGTCCCACCAGACCAGACAGGATCCGGATTCTACTAGAGGTTCTTTTTATTGCCCAAAAAGACAGAGGAATGGAGGCCAATTCTGGACCTCAGTATTCTAAATAAATTTGTCAAACAAATGAAATTCCGGATGGTCACAGTTCAGTCTATACTTCCTTTCCTAGAGAAAGACTATTGGATGTGCTCGACAGATCTTCAGGACGCGTATTACAACATAAAAATGGACAGATGCTCCAGAAGATTCCTCCAATTCCAGCTGGAAGCCAATCACTTCCAATTCTGAGTGCTGCCCTTTAGTCTCTCTACTGCCGCCAGAGTGTTCACCAAATGCATGGCAGTGGTAACAGCTCACTTGAGACTGCAAGGATTCTGGGTATTTCCATATATAGACGATTGGCTCCTCACCTCCCTAACCAAGCATCTACTGGTTTCAGCCATTCATTACACTCTACAACTGTTGGAACACTTGAGGATAACAGTAAACAAAGACAAATGCAACTCGACTCCTTCTCAAAGACTGGATTTCATAGGAACAAATTTTGACACTCAGTCTTGCCTAGTCTCCCTCCCACTCCACAGGCTGTAAAGACTCAAATTTCAACTCTGGCTGTTACTCTGTCAGGGCAAAGCTCCAGCTTGGGCAGTCCTCCAACTATTAGAGTCAATGGCAGCATCAATAACAACAGTTCCACTAGCAAGACTACACAAGAGACTACTACAGTGGCTTTTACTAATGCAATGGTCTCTGTTGTTTTTAATTTCTCCAAGTCTTTTGGGTTTCTAATACCATGATGGGAATGAACCCCATACCTAAGTCAAAGTATGATTAAAGTTCATGAAATTAGTATTGTTTCACTCTTTAATGTCAGCCAAAAGTGCTCTTCGCAGCACCCGCAATGTGCCCAGTAATGACTCCTTCTGCAATTTGTGTGGTGTTACATGAATTGGTAACATATGTAAATATAGTTGTAAATTCCTTTTTATAAGACCAGTTGCTCGTACTACTATTGAAACTGTCTGGATCTCTTTCGTCCATGTGGCTCATATTTCTGCCTGCAGATCAAGGTATTTTATGACTTTGTGTCTCTCTGTACGTAAAACACTGTAGTCACTAGGTGTGGCGATTTCAATGATCAGTGCTACTTTTGTCTTCTTTTCTTGGACCACTATATCCAGATGTTAAGTTGTCTATCTCGCCTTCATTCTTGCTGGATGGGTTCGGAGCCGACCTCGGCTCCGACTCGGCCACTCTAAAAGCTCGAGAGTTGGTTCCACCGGCTCGAGGCTCCCCTTATATCCCACAATGCTAGGCGAGAGTTACCTCAGATCTCGTTTGCCGCTACAGCTTCGAGGTTGGTTGTTTCTACCGGTTCCTGGTGAGTGCTAATTTTCTTGTAAAAATTACTCTTTAAAACCCCTTTTAAGTTAATATTCTTACTTAGTTAGTGTAGATTAGAAAACTTTATTCCCGACCCTAAATAAAGGTCTCCGGATTCAAGAAGTGTGATGCGTGCTGTCAGAAAATGTCTCTGACAGACGCTCACACTTCTTGTGTCTATTGTCTGGGGCCTTTGCACCTGCAGGACTCCTGTGCTGTGTGCCATGGCTTCAGCCCCAGGGTCCTGCAGGAAAGAAAAAATAAATTAATTCTTAGAGGCTTACTGAAGCCAGAGGATTCCCTGTCAGTTTCAACAGGGAAGCCCTCTAAGGCATCGAGGTCTTCAGCTCCGGCTTCTGAGCCGAGACCTCAGGTTGCTCAACCTTTGCCTTTATCGGCTCCGGCTGGAGCCGATAAGTCTCAGTCCACAGTTTCTGTGGCTCCCTCGGCTCGGTCGGAGCCGAGGTTGTTGAGTTCCCGTGTCGGCTCCGACCAGACCTTCGGAGCCGACAACTAGGAAGAGGTCCAGGTCACCATCTCTTGGCTCCGTTCATTCGGCTCCAGGATCTGCCCTGCTGTCTGAGCGGGCCAAAGGTCTCACTCCTCTAGGTCATCGAGGCTGTCGGATCATGACCTTCAGAGGGTAGTGAGTCGACTACTTAAGTCCGAGGCACTAGCCCAGATGCTTCAGAGCCCGACTCATCAGTCGATGCCTGCCCCGGTCCATCAACTTTTCCTCCTTGACTCTCTTGAGTTCGGAGCCGGGTCGCGTCGGAACCGAGACTGTGATTACGTCGGAGCCGATACAATTATCTTCGGCTCCGTCGTCGGCTCCGTTTTCTTCTTTGGAAGAATCTCGGCGCCGGACTTCCCTCGTCGGCTCCGAGGGGGTGAGTGGCATCGGACCCTTGTCCGACCCCTCTCCCTCTCGGGGCTTCGGCGCTGGTGAGTTCGGCTCCGACATCGGCCTCGAGCCATCACTGTCGGTGCCGAGGGGTTCTTAGCTCCTCGAGCGGGGACCTCTGGCTCTGCCTGACAGGGGTGCATTCGAGGTCATGCGGAGTGTGTTAGAGCCTGGCTCTACTCCACAGTCGGCTCCGTCCGCCCCTCCCTCTATGCTGCCTCAGGGTAAGTCGACTCACTCCCTCATCCCGGACCGCAGAGAGCCAGCTCCTCAGGAGCCCCTGTGGGATTTCATCCTCTTCGAGGCCTCTCCTGATTTGGCAGAAGAGCCCCTCGGAAGAGGAAGTGTAAGAGGTTACACATTGACACATCTGAGTCTATAAGGGCAGACACAGATTTGCCTGATTCTGAGGGTAACCCCCCTTTCCCTTGTGAAGATGTCTCATTTGCAGACATTCTGGAGATCCTGAAACAGAGGGAAATTGGCCAGCCCCAACCCTTCGGAGGACGAATCTGTGTATCTTGAGGCGTTGGCTCTCGTCCTTCCACCTCCTGGGTGTCCCTCCCTTGACCCCCTCATGCAGGTGGTTGCTAAGAAGGCATGGACGGCTCCTGATTCAGTGGACCCCACTCCCAGGAGACCCTCTAAGTTCATCACAGCTCCAGCAGACAAGCAATTTTTATCAAAAGGAGTTTCTGTGGATGCTATGGTGGTAGCTGCTGCCACAAAGAAGGAACTGGCTGATCCTTCAGTACCTGTCCATCCACCTAACAAGGAATCTAGGTCCATGGATAGGTGCGGAAGCGGATGTTCTCCTCAGCGACATTTACCATGCGTTAAGCTGAACTACCTGTGCCATTTCACTTTCGTCTTCAAAGGGACTTGATCAAGGAAGCGAGTGAAATGTTAAGGATCCTACAGCTGCGGGTTTCCAAGACAAGATGAACACGCAGCTGGCTACCCTTAATTCCATATCCAACTCCTCCATGCGCCTCCTTTCTTACGCGGCCGATGGAGCGAGCAGAGCCGCAGGGACAGGTGTAGCCTTACGTAGGCACGCCTGGATGCGGCTATGCAATTTTGGACCCTTTCAAGGCGTCTTTCACGAACTCCCCTTTTGATGGATCATCTCTCTTTGGTCCTCAAGTGAAAGAAACCCTGACTAGGTGCGAGACTGATGGCAAGACCCTTTCTGCCGTCGGAGTCCGTTTTTCGACTCCTTCCAGGCCTTACCCCAAAGGCCAGAAGGGTGGAAAGATGTGGTTCCGTAAACAATCTCAAGGGACTTAAGCCTGGCGACAGAGTCGTTTTCCTACCAAAGGCAGAGGTGGGAATAACAATGGTAGACGTCGCCCTAGGGGCAGGGGGTCCATGAGAACCAGGGCAATCGGGAAGCCTTCCCTGACAAGCCCTTTCAGCATCCCTGAGGTGTTGCCCGACTGCCCATCTTCGAGGCAGTCGGGGAAGATTGTCACTGTACCCAGAAGCCTGGCTATCCCTGACTCAAGACAAATGGGTACAGTCCATCATTTCGAAGGCTATTCTATCCCCTTTCTTCGCTTTCCAAATCAGTCAAAAAATCCCTTCCAGATGTTCCACCGCTCAAAGGGATCTAGCAGCTTTGGAAATTTCAAAACTGCTTGCAAAAGAGCAATTCAGCCAGTGCCAGCAGACCAACAAGGATCCGGAATCTACTCAAGGTTCTTTTTAGTTCCAAAGAAAACAGGGGACTGGAGACCGATATTGGATCTCAGTGTCTTGAACAAATCAGTCAAGAAAACAAGATTTCGGATGGTCACGCTGCAATCCATTCTTCCCCTTTTGGGCAAAGGAAACTGGATGTGCTCTATAGACCTTCGGGATGCGTACTATCACATAAAAATGAACAGAAGCTCCAGAAGATTCCTCCGCTTCAGGCTGGGAACCAGTCATTTTCAGTTCAGGGCCCTGCCCTTTGGTCTCACCACTGCCCCGGTGTTTACCAAATGCATGGCAGTGGTAGCTTCTCACCTGAGACGACAAGGATTCCAGGTGTTTCCATATTTGGACGACTGGCTCCTCACAGCTCCCACCAAGCATCTCCTTCTGATGGCCAGAGATTATACTTTTCGCGTTTGTCAAAAACTGGGTATTTCAATAAATTGCGAAAAGTCTGTTTTGTCGCCTTGTCGTACTATTACCTACATAGGCGCAAATCTAGATACTATAAACATGTCTGCAAGGCTAACACACCAAAGGATATCAGACATTCACAAATTGGTGTCACTCCTTCTCAACAACAACAGAATCAAAGCCAGGTTAGTTCTAAAGGTGTTGGGAATCATGGCAGCGACCATACCTCTCCTTCCATTAGCCAGATACCACATGCGGATCCTTCAGTGGATGCTTTTTACTCAATGGTCATACCAGGAACTTCCAATGTCTCACACCATTGTGATCACGCAGGCGTGCAAAAGCATCTCATGTGGTGGATGTCTTCCCCAGCTCCTGTTGGGAAGACCCTTTGTTCCACCTCCTCCGGTTGCTACACTGACAATGGATGCCTCCTGATCGGGTGGGGGGCATTATCAGGGCAGGACAGTCCAGGGCACATGGCAACCAAGCGAATGCCACTTGCACATAAATGTTCTGGAGATGAGAGCAGTGCTTTTAGCGTTGCAAGCCCTTCAAGACTCTCTTCCCTTGGGAACAATTGCAATCCAGACAGACAATATGTCTGTAGTGTGGTACATCAACAAACAAGGCGGAACCAGATCATACCCCTGTGTCGAGAAGCACTCAGACTGTGGCAATGGGCGATTTCTTCTCAGCGTTTTCTGATAGCAACGCACATCCCCGGGAAGTCCAATCACATTGCGGACAAGTTAAGCAGAGCTATACTCATGCCTCACGAGTGGTCTCTGAAAGACTCTGTAGTGAGAGAAATTTTTCTCAAGTGGGGTCAGCCTTGCTGCGATCTTTTTGCTACTCCCCAAAACAGCAAGTGCAGAGAATATTTCACTCTATTCCCTTTACCTGGCCAACCCAGCAGAGGCGCTCTAGTCCAAGTTTGGCCCGGGGACTTCTGTATGCATTCCCTCCTTTCCCACTGATCTCTCAAGTAATTCAGAAAGCTATCGCTCAGAAGGCATCCTTGATCCTCATTGCTCCATACTGGCCTCGACAAGTGTGGTTCCCCTTTCTACATCGTTTTCTCTTGGAGCGACCGTGGAATCTGGACCTAGTTCCAGATCTTTTGATCCATCAGTCGGGTCAGTTTCATCGCTCCCTCCCCTCTCTGAACCTCACTGCTTGGTTCCTCTAGTTCCAACCGTAGCCAGGCTTCCTCAATTATCTCACTCTGTTAGAGATATATTGATAGCTTCCCATAAATCTTCCACTCGAAAGATTTATTTGAGTAAGTGGAAACGCTTCTCATATTGGGCACAAGGAAAGGACATAGATCCTTTCACCGCTTCCATCCAACTAGTCCTTGATTTTCTAGCTGAACTCTTCCATGCAGGTTCATCTCCATCTACACTTAAGGTTCAATTGGCAGCTATTTCTAACTTCCATGTGGGTATTTCTGAATCTGCCCTAATGTCCCACAAACTTTGCAAAGCCTTTTTGAAAGGAGTTTTTCTTCTCAGACCTCCTATAAGAAATCCTCCTTCTCCTTGGGACCTAAATTTAGTTCTTGCTTCTTTGATTCTTTCCCCTTTCGAACCTGCAGCTTCCTGTTCCTTGAAATTGTTATCATGGAAAACTCTCTTTCTGGTAGCTATTACATCAGCTAGAAGAGTTTCAGAACTTCAAGCACTCAGTTGTCGTCCTCCTTATCTTTTGTTTCATAAGGACAGAGTATCCTTACGAACTAACCCATCCTTTTTGCCTAAGGTGGTTTCGACATCAAATCTAAACCAAAGCATTGACCTCCCTGTCTTTTTTCCAGAGTATTCCAATAGGTCTGAACAAAAATTACACTGCCTGGATGTTCATCGTCAATTAAGGTACTACTTGGATAGAACAAAACAATTCAGAAAATCTGATCAGCTGTTTGTCTCCTATGCGGAAAGCAGAAAGGGACTTTCAGTTTCAAAGGTATCATTATCCAGATGGCTAACATCTTTGATTTCCCTGGTATATGAAATTAGACAACAAAATTGCCTAATAAACCTAAAGCCCATTCCACCAGAGCTTTGGCTACTTCTTTAGCCTTCCAAGACAGACTGCCTATTGACACCATTTGTGCAGCGGCTACTTGGGCTACTCCTCACACTTTTATTTCTCATTATAAGTTGGATTTAGCTTCTAGGCATAGAGCTAACTTTGGTTCCACTGTTCTCAGGAGTCTGTTCCGTTAGGCCACCGGGACAAGGTGCTAGGGACGTGGTCCCATCCAGCAAGAATGAAGGCGAGATAGACAACTTAACATATAGAAGTTATGTTCTTACCATAACGTTCCATGTTAGTTGTCTTCTTCTCGCTTCTTCTTCGTCCCACCCTCCTTCCCCTGGCCTGGACAGACCTAGAGGAGTTGTGATTGTGACCTCTCTTTCTACCACCTCTTTCTTAGACATATGCTATTATGCATATTTCCTGGTTCAGGATGTAGGTCACCCTTCTTTCTTCCTGTTGTTAGAGGTGGATTCTGTTTTACAGTTATACTGTTACTGTTATAAGCTGGGGTTAGCTTACAAACGAGATCTGAGGTAACTCTCGCCTAGCATTGTGGGATATAAGGGGAGCCTCGAGCCGGTGGAACCAACTCTCGAGCTTTTAGAGTGGCCGAGTCGGAGCCGAGGTCGGCTCCGAACCCATCCAGCAAGAAGAAGGCGAGAAGAAGACAACTAACATGGAACGTTATGGTAAGAACATAACTTCTATTTTTCTAGCATCTGTCTTTTGAACTGTTGGTTTTGGGTGATCCCATGTGATTTAAACTTCATCAATTTCTATGATTCTTTGTGGCTCATGTTTCCAGTGTTTTTCAGCCATTTCGATACCATAATGCACAATCTCCAGTGTAGCAGTCTTGCCACATTATTATGCCTTTCAGTATACAGTTCCTCTGCCATTATGCACAATCTCCAGTGTAGCAGTCTTGCCACATTATTATGCCTTTCAGTATACAGTTCCTCTGCCATTAGTGCGTTGCAACCAGCAACAAGGTGTGTGCCTGTTTCTAGTTTGGTTTTACAGTCCCTACATATGTCTGTTTCTCCCACATGTTCCATGGACTTTTTAAACTATCTTGGGCTGCCAATATTAAGCTTTCATTTCTTGATGTGAATTCACCTCTCCAGAAGTTTTCTATAATTGCAACTATATTTATGTTTTTTCCACATTTCTTGCCTTTTCATCTAGTCCTGCACCTTATATTATTTTTTTTTTTTTTTTTTTTTTTTTTTAGCACATTCAGTTGCTGCTTGTTTTTTGTCTACTTCTGGTTTGATTTCCATTCCTGCTTGACGTTGATATGCTTCTGCTAAATTAAGCAGAGATGTCATCTTAAGATTTATTCTCCTCATGCTTCAAAACTTTCAATACATTTGGATCTTGTGAGGTCAGAAGATATGTGGAGTCCCATGATTACAGATTTGTACATGTAATCAGTTTCAAGGAGGCCCAGCCCTCCTTCGGAACGGGGAATATGCTGATTTTTAGAGATCATTTGGTGAGCATGAAGCATCCTTCTTGTTTTCCTATCTAATCTATCCAACACTTTTTGGGGCCAGTCAATCACTCCAAAACTATAAGTTAGGACAGGAAGAGCAAATTGATTTATGTCTTGCAGCTTGTTCCTAGATGTCAATGCTGTTTTTAATTCTTCTAAAGTACTCCTTACTGAGCGTTATTCACATTTGTTCATGTTTTATTGCTGATCCTTCATCAATTCCCAAGTATTTATACACTCCCTATGGCTTAAGTTCTTTTATATAACATTCTTGTCCCAGACTGGTGTTTTCCTGGTGCTGCAGTTTTCCTTTTTTAAAGATTGCATTTGCACATTTATCAAGACCAAATGACATTCCAATATCATCTGAAAATGTTTTGACAACCTGCAGCTGTGCTTTCAGTTCCTCATCTGATGAGCTATACAGTTTTAAATCATCGACAAAGGGAAGATGAGAAGTCATTAGACTTTGTTGTTTTCTAGAAGCCAAATTGTAGCCATAGCCTAAGCTGTCAAGTAAACAGCCTAATGGATTAATGACAAGGCAGAATAGGAACAGTGACAGAAAGTCACCCTGGAATATCACCCTTTGAATTTTTATCCTTGGGATAATAATCTGTCCTTTATCATGGCTTAATTGCAAAATGGTCTGCCATGGTTTCACGGTTACTGTAATGTAGACAAACAGTGTAGGGTGTATCTTATACATTTTTAAGCACTCTTTTATCCATGAATGGTGGGTACTATGAAATGCTTTTTTGTAGTCAATCCATGCCATACTTAGATTCTTCCCCTTCTTACAGTTCTCCACTATAACTTTGTTTAACAGCAAAGAATCCTTTGTTCCATGTGACTTTCTTTTATTGCCCTTTTGTTCTACTGCCATAATTGAGTTTTCTTCTAAATGACTATAAACTCTTTCGGGATCAATTCCCAAGTATAGCTTATACTTTGTTGGAAGACAAGTTATTGGTCTATAATTTTTAGGGTAGCGTGCAGGTTCACTCTTAAGTAAGAGCATTATTTTTCCTGTTGTTAACCACTGTGGTGTGTGTTTGTGGTGTGCATACAAATAGTTCTTACTCATGGCTACATCCTCATGCAAAGAAGTTAATACTTTAAGCCAAAAGTTAGGTACTGCATCTGGGCCTGGGTTTTTCAGTTAGAGGCTTTTCTCAACTTTGTTTTAATCTCTGTGGCTATTTCATCCCATTTCATATCCTGTACCTTTAAACTTCTTATTATTTCTTTTGCTTCTTCTGTCCATTTAGCATCTTTGGGGTTTATATCAAAATTGCAAAACCGCTCAACATCGAATGGCATTTCATCGAATCCGAAACCTCGAACGCTGACAATATCGAAGACGCAGAACATCGAATTCTTACCCAGGGCAAGAATTCGGTGGGCCGTTCCGTGGCTTCACTATTTCCTCCACTGTGGTGCAATCTCGGAGTTGGTATATTTAAGTAGGGGGGTGTGGGGGTGCAGCCCCCCACATTAGACATGGTTTTTGGTGTACTTGTCTTGTGTGTGTGTTTCTCTGGACAGCAAAATGTTTTCCCCGGGAAAAAATTTGGTGTTATCTCATTTCGAACTTCCAAGTTCGAGCTTATGGTGTTCAATATTTTGAAAGTTCAATTATGTGATATAAACCCACATCCTTGTTATGTTCCACAGGATCTTCATAGATATTTCTCCAAAATGTATCTACTTTTTCTTTTTTTTGGTGGTCTTTCAATTCCTTTTACCTTATTTCCCAATTCTCTATAAAACTTTATTTGAGTCATCAATAAAATGCTTATTTTGTGCTTTTCCCTTATATTTATCTTTGTATCTCTTTCCGCCTGTTTTGAAATTTTTATTTCAAATTTAATGGTCCACTTTAACTCACCCTATGTCCTTTCAAATCAGGATAACAAATCGGTACAAACAAGATTTAATTTGGTGGATGAAGCCAGAGGACCATCTATGGAGTCGTCCTTCCTCCCCTTCCCAGCCCAGAGCCATAGTGACCACAGACGCATCCCTGACTGAGTGGGGGGATATTTCCAGGGAAGGACAGTCCAAGGCATTTGGGCACCCTTGGAGGCCAACCTGCATATCAGTGCCCTTGAACTGAGGGCAGTGCTTCTAGTGTTGCAAGCATTTCAACCTGTTTTCCCATCAGGAACGTTTGCCATCCAGTCCGACAACATGTAAGTAGTCTGGTACATCAACAAACAAGGGGGAACCAAGTCCTAACTGTTGTGTCATGAGGCCATGAGAATTTGGCAATGGGCGGTAGCTTCCAACCACTTTCTGATAGCAATGCACATTCCCGGGGATTCCAGTACAATTGCAGACAAACTGACAGAGGCTTGGGAGGGTGGCCTAATGGTTAAAGTGTTTGCCTTACAAACACAAGGTGCAGGGTTTGATTCTCACAAGAGATAATTGGCTAGGCTTAAAATGGCTCACAAGGGCAGTTAGCTTAGTACAGACCTATGAACCTAGATGCATTCTCCTGCCTCACGAGTGGTCCCTCAATCCTGTCATAGCAGCGGAAATCTTCAGTCGCTGGGGCCACACTTGCTGTGATCTTTTTGAGTCCCCCACAAATCACAAATGCAGCAGCTACTTTGCCCTAATTCCCCCAAAGGGGGAGACTCTGAGGGACACTGTGATGCACGATTGGCCCACAGGACTTCTTTATGCATACCCTCCCCTTCCTCTCATCCCACAATTTTTGATGAAGGCTGTTGATTTTTTTTTTGGGTTTAATTTTTAACAGTTTTTTTATATTAAATTTAAAATACTTTTTTTTGCTTAAAAAAAAAATTTTCAAATTCAAAAAAAAAGGGGAAAAATTTTTTTTTATTTGGGGCCTTTTCCCTAATCCTGAATTTTCTTGTTTTAAATTTTTTGGGTTTTTTTTTTGTTTTTTGGGTTTTTTTTTTGGGGTTTTGGTTTTAAAAAAAATTTTTAATTTTTTTTTGGGGAATATAAAAAATTTATTTATTTAAAAATTTTTTTTTTGGGTTTTAAAAATTTTAAAAAATTTAATATATTTATAAATTTTATTAATTTAATTGTTTTTTGGGTTGTTTTTAAATTTAAAAATTTTAAAAATTTGTTGGAAAAATTTTTTAAAAAAAAATTTAATTTTTATAAAATAATTTGTTTGTGTTTTTCCCCCAAAAATGAAATCAATTTGGCAAAGGGATTGATTTTTTGGGTTAAGTCCCCCAAAACCGGGAAAGTTTCACAAGTTCAAAAATGTTTAACAAACCCGGTCATTGCAAGTTTTTCCCCCCCGGGGGGTTTTAATTTATAAAATTTATTTTTAAAAATTGTGTGTTTTTTTTTAAAATTTTAAATTTAAAATTTTTTAAAAATTTTTTAAAAGTTGGGTGTGTTTTTAAAAATTTTAAAATTTTTTTTTAAATAAATTTATTTTTTTGTTAAAAAATAAATTTATTTTTTTTTTTTTTTTTTAATTTTTTTTATTTTTTTTTTAATTTTTTTTTAATTTTTTTTTTATTTTTTTTTTTTTTTTTTAAAATTTATTATTTAATTTTTTTTTATTTTTTTTTTTTTTTTTTATTCATTTTTTTATTTTTTTTTTTTTTTGTTTTTATTTTTTTTTTTTTTATTTTTTTTTTTTTTTTGTTTTCTTTTTTTTTTTTTTTTTTTTTTTTTTTTTTTTTTGGGTTTATATCTTTATTATAATTTTTTTTTATTTTTTTTTTATTTTTTTTTTTTTGCTTTATTTTTTTTTTTTGTTTTTATTATTTTTTTTTTTTTTGTTGTTTTTTTTTTTATTTTTTTTTTTATTATTATGTGTGTTTTTTTTTTTATTATTATAATTTTATGTTTATGTGTGTTATTATTATTATATTATATTTTTTCGGGTAAGGATTTTTTTATAGGGGGGTTAAATTGGAGTTTGGGGGAAAAGGGGGGTTATACTTGAAATTAGTTTTTTTGGGATGGTATTTTTTTATTTTTTTAAAATAGTTTTTTTCTTTTGGTTTTGGTTTTGGGTGAAGCCCCCTCGAAAAGGGACTTTTGTTTTTTTTCTCTTTTTTTTAATTTTTTGTCTCCCTTTTTTTTTCTGGGAAATTTGTTTTTTTTGCTTATTTAAGCCCCAAAAACTTTTCTGAATTTTTCTGATTTTTTTTTTTAAAATTAAATTTTTTCTGTCTTTACCTAGCATTTTGTTTCTTTTTTCATTTATAATTGATATTATTGAATCTGTTTCTGTAAAAAAAAAAAAAAACTTGCTTTTTTTTTTGAGAGTTAAAAAATTATTACATTGCTGTTTAATGTTTAAAGTTTTTGTAATTTTCTTGGGCTAAGGATCTCTGTGTTTATCAGTTGACTAACATTAGCAGCTTTAATGGTTACTGAGAAACTGTATTTTTGGCCCCTATCATTTCCATAATCCTTCATTTTCCCCATTTTAGGGGATTTTTGGTTTGTTGGCCTTTGGGGCACCTGTTTTCCCGTGATAAAGCATTTAAAATTTTGGATTTTATTTCTACTGTTGCACAAGGGGGCGCCCTTAAGCAGGTTTAAATATTCTACCTAAAAATCCACTCTTCAAATTTTCCCTTTACCCTTCCCCGAACTATTACTGATCTAATCAATCCTATAATTAAAGATCATTTTACTTGACTCCCAAATAGACTATTCTCTATCTGTTTGCACTTGCTCCTACAGTACTTATTACCTTGTCCCCTCTTGTCAAAAAACCCCAAAAAAACCCCATTTCGGTCACCCCCCCCGGAATCTTTTTAAAGTTTTTGTCTTTTCCCTTTTAGCATGTCGGGGATCAGTTGCTAGTGTCCTCTCCTGCTCAGCTGGTGAACCTGGGAATATTGAGGCAATGTTACAATTGCCTCATGTACCGAAAAACCCCCTCCTCCTCCCACAAAACACAAATACATCGGGGATGCAACTTGGGGCCCAAAATGGAGGCTGAGCTCTCTAACATGGACTGGCAAGACCAGTCAGGAGGAGAAGGTTACCCACACACTATAGACCCAGTCTCACATATTACCATTACAACCTCAAATCATACACATAAACACACAAAGACATCTGAGGCTCTGATCAAAAAACTACCAAAACAGCAGAGGCCACCAAAAGCAAAACAACCACCACCTCAGAACACAACACCTGCAACACATAGACCTCACAGTCAGAGTGTCAAACAGTCACAGCCCTTGGCCAAACACAACCAGACACACTGTCATTGGTGACTCCATAGTCAGACACACTGGCGTCCGCTCCCAACTGAGTAAGGAGAAGGTCCCGTAAGCTGCCTGTCCCCAGAATCCGCCACATAGAAGCACTCAGGTCTCTCAACAGCAGGTACAAATATGATTTAGTCATTGTCCCCCTGGTGTAAGCGACCTGAGCATCCTTGGACTACATGAAAAGACATTTAGGAGCTCTCTGATTATTTGCCCAGCAGGTATGACCCTGACCGAGCAGTATCCTACCTTCACCAAGAATGATGCCACAATACAGAGATAAGATGATCAGCTTTAACAATTGGCTTAAACACTGGTGTCATTCAAAGGGGATCCAGTGTCTGTCTGCCTGGGATGACATGCTGGACCCAAAACTGCCGAGGGGGGGCTTGCACCTGTCACCCCGGGATTCGGATATTGGCAAAGGCTCTTTAGTGCCTTTTAGGCAAGGCTCAAATTCTAAACCTACCACCCTAGAACACAAAAAAGGAAAAAAACTAAGGGTAATGCTGCTCAATGCCAGAAGTCTAAATCTCAAAATGCACTCACTCGAGGCCCTTCTCAGTATGGAGAACATCGATGTCTGTGCTGTGACAGAAACCTGGTTCAAGGCTCCTGAGAGCACCCGCTATCAGGTTTTTCCTCATATCATGCGTTCCCCCCAAAAACGGACAATACCAAGAAAGGAGGGTATCCATATTCATCAAGGACACCCCCACCTCAAGACTGGTGGCACCATGCATCGGAGACCATCCAGGTGCAATTAACCATAGGCAAGACTGCCCGCAAATTGTAGCATGTTACAGGCCACCCTCACAAACTCAGGAACCTCACATGGCCTTCCTGAAAACACTGGGGGTAAATGTATCACCAAACACGATCATACTAGGTGACTTCAATTACCCCAATATAGACTGGGAACACTACTCAAGCCCAAACACCCCAGCCCAAAGTTCCTGGAATTCATAAACTCAAATGCCATGGAACAACTAGTCACCATCCCACAAGAGGAGATAACATACTTGATCTCATCATCACGAACATGGGAGCACAATGTTCAACACGGGGGTTACCCCCCACTGGTGAGATCAGACCCCAAACTAATCTCGCTGGAGGTCCTCATCCCACCCCCACCTGAAATCCAAACAACCACAGTAAAGAACTTCTCAAAAACCCACTTCACACTTCTAAAGACTAGTGTGGTCTCCTTTTAGGGCCCGAGCCTGGGAAAAAAGTACTCAAGCTGAATCACTTACAAATGCCTTCTACCAGCACCTGCAGGACTGCATGGATAAGGCAATCCCAACAAAACAAAGACTCTTTTTACCAAAAGGGAAGCTCCAGTCTGGTGGACCCCAGCCATAAACAAACTCTACAACAAAAGGAAACTACTACAAGATAGAGCAAAATCCTTAAAAGGTAAGACACCCTTGATCACTATAAGTAAAAAAAACCCTTTATCCAAAGCAAATTTGGGGCTAAAGACTCAAAGACAATCATAAGGCCTTCTTTTGCTATGTTCCTGGGGGGAAAATCCCAGATAGCTCAGAATGTTCAAAATTGTGAAAATTCTTCCAAGAATTGCCCCTGGGTACATTCTGAAAAATTTTCCCCCTCCCCCCGGGATTTTCCGCGTTGCACCCCCAAACCCCAGCCCAAATGAGAACCTCTCCCAAAGCCACACATCCATGGGCCTGTGGTTCCCGGGTGTGTGCTCCTGAAATTGGGAATTAAAACCCCAGTAGGGCACTGTTTTTCAAAAATTTCCCTGGTACGTCCCGGGTGGCACTGCAATGTGGTACCACTTCCAAAAGGGGTGCCCCCACCGCCCTAAATTCCGCCCCTTGTTGCGCCTTATCTCAAAATGGGGGATATAATGGATATAAATAAAAATAAATTTGAGAGGGTCCAAATTTTTTGTAAAAGATATGTTTTAAATTTTGATTTTTGAAAATAAAAGATTATAAAAGGAGTATAAGTAGATTGGTAAGGGCCTTATAAATACCCCCCCCTTTTTTATTAAAAATATCATTAAATGTAACCCATAATAAAATTTAAATTATACAAAAATAATTTCCCATTCAATAAATGTAAAGTGGTGTAATATTCCCCCTTTTTTATTATTTTATAAAAAAACAGGGGGGTTTTGGTAAAATTTAATATAAATGGGATATAGAAAAAATTAAAATATCCTTCAAAGGGTTCCAGAAAAAGGGATAACTGGTGCCCAAAAGCCTAAAGTTAAAAACCTGCGCTCCCGGGCTTCCCCCCTCCTACTTCCTTTCCCCGGGGGAAGGGGAAGGTTTTAACCCAACTTTTTAAAGGGACCCCCTTTCCCCCACAAAGGGTTTTTGCAAAAATGACCTTCCCCCAAACCTGGGAAAAATTGAAATTCCCCAAATGGGGAAAACCCAATATGCTAAACTATTAAATATGTAAAAACACATTGAATATGTACTTATAATTTTGAAATATCAAAAAGTTCACCCCAAAAGCCAATAATAAAAAAAATTGGATAGGGGGGAAAAAGGTAACCCAAGCTCCAAAAAATCTATATGCCTACTCAGGGCCCTGTGTGAAATTACCCATTATGACAGCTTATAAATGAGGTATAACCTAAAATTTTTTTTTTAAAAAAAATATGAAATTTATTTTAAAATCCCAAACCATAGGGGAAACCCCGTATCGATGGTATGATAAATCCCATTATATTGAAAAACTCATCAGCTTAAATGTTAACCCATACATCACAAGATGGGTTGCAAACTGGCTGAGTGACAGAACCCACAGGGTCAGAGTTGCTGGCGATGTCAGACTCAAAGCCTGTCACAAGTGGAGTACCTCAGGGTTCAGTCCTGGGGCCGCTCTTGTTTCTCATCTACTTCTCTGAAGTACAGGTCAACACTAAGGGACTCTGGCTAACAAAGTTTGCAGATGACTGCAAACTGGGAGCCATTATTGAAATCCCAAATGATGTGGATACTCTACAAAGGGCCTTACAGAAACAGATACTTGGTGCCAGAGCCATGGGCTCAAGCTCAATGCCAAGAAATGTATTGTTATCCGCTTTGGGAAAAAACATGTATCCATGAATTACCATATAGGTGGCAGTACACTAAACACAGAAAGTGTGATAAGCGACTTAGGGACACAGGTGAACAGTGGTCTCACCGATAACCACATCGCCACAACAGTCAGGAAATCCTTCTATGTGGCACACCTCATCACGAAGGGCTTTTCATCCAGAAAAAAGAGGTCATTGTCCCACTGTACTCATCCCTCATTAGACCCATTATAGAATACAACGCCCCATTTGGTATGTACCTCTCAAGACATCTGCAACAACTGGAAAGGCCTCAGAAATACCTCACTAAAAGAATCACAGGCCTAAAGCAGATGCCCTACGCTGACCGCCTTAAAAAACTCCAGCTATACTCTGTCACATATCGTCTACTCAGAGGCGATCTCTGCTTAACATACAAGGCCATGTGAAACCCAGAGCTGTTGGACATGCTACACTTAAAGAAATCCCAATCCCT